>NW_023200401.1:0-307 GCF_002007445.2 Ailuropoda melanoleuca
AGGGAGGGGGAGGAGGTGACTCGAGCATTTAGACACAAGCGAGAGGATCATGGCGGATGGCCCCAGGTGTAAGCGCAGAAAGCAGGCGAACCCGCGGCGCAATAACGGTGAGTGGCGGAGGGGACCGGGGAGCGGCGGAGTCAGGGGGAGCCGGGCAGCCGGGGCGCCCCCGGGGGTGAGGGGGGCGAGCCGGGCTGGGGGCGGCCGGGGCAGGGACGGGCAAAGTGGAGTGGGAAAGTAGAAAGTAGTGCTCTCTGCCCCCCTCCGCTTCTGCCGCTGCCGGAGCCGCGCCGCGGCCGCTCGCTCT
>NW_023200401.1:372-685 GCF_002007445.2 Ailuropoda melanoleuca
GCCCCTGCCGCCTCCTTGGACCGTTAGCCGCCGCATCCCCGGCGCAGGGCGGGCGGCAGGGACGCGGCCGGCCACTTTTCTGGTCCCGGGTGGAGCGGCTGTTGCTTCTTTTCGCACTTTTCCCCACTCTTTTGCCCCTCGGCGCCTCCCCTCTCCCCCTCCTCTCAGCCCCCTCCGCGTTATTCTCCCTCAGCGCGGAGGCCCCCGGGAGCCGAGGAACAAACTTGTGGCCGGCGCTGACCGTGCAAAGTGGCTTCCGCGCGCAGCGGCCCCGGCCAGCGCCGTCGCTCGGGCCCCGCGGCTCGGGCCGGGC
>NW_023200402.1:0-1374 GCF_002007445.2 Ailuropoda melanoleuca
ACTGAAAGGGGGGGGGGGTGGTTAGGTCTTAGTTACTCTAGGAGGGCCACGGAACTACACTCAGAGAGGGTCTACGGCCAGCCAGGAGCACCTCCCTCGGTGGCAGCCAACGCAGGTCCCAGAGTCAGCATTGCTGCCATGGGCAGGAGAATCTGACAGTCCTTTACCCCCAGAAAAAGTGGAAAGCTGCTAGAGGAAGAAGGAGTAGGCACTAGGCCAGGCGAAGCAACCAAACCAATGGCAGCAGCAATGGAGATGCCCCACAGAATTTTAGTAATTTCAGCCAAATGAAGGTACCTAGTACAGTTAGAAAGAATACATCTCTATTTTAAATTTTCTCACGCATACTTAGAGGTATCAAGCTGCTAATAAAAATACGACAACTTTGAAATAAAGCCAACAAAAGAACTAGCATTTTCTCATGGTAGTGATCCAAACTTTCACTAGCCTCCTAGAGGCTTACCTAGACCTGTGTTTTTGGTGTTTCTCTCATAGGCCACCATGAAATTTCATAAGTCTTTCTACAAAACAATGAAAGATAGATATCAGGGGCGCCTGGGTGGCACAGCAGTTAAGCGTCTGCCTTCAGCTCAGGGCGTGATCCCGACGTTATGGGATCGAGCCCCACATCAGGCTCCTCTGCTATGAGCCTGCTTCTTCCTCTCCCACTCCCCCTGCTTGTGTTCCCTCTCTCGCTGGCTGTCTCTATCTCTGTCGAATAAATAAATAAAATCTTTAAAAAAAAAAAAAGAAAGATAGATATCAAAGAATATTTTGAGGCTGCTCTCCAGAAAAAATGCAAAGCATATTAAGAATACTCATTCTTGGGGTGCCTGGGAGGTTCAGTAGTTAAGTGTCTGCCTTTGGCTCAGGTCATGATCCCAGGGTCCTGGGATTGAGCCCCACATCAGGCTCCCTGTTAAGCAAGAAGCCTGCTTCTCCCTCTCACACTCCCCCTGCTTGTGTTACTTCTCTCGCTGTCTCTCTGTCAAATAAATAAATAAAATCTTTAAAAAATCAATCAATCAATCTTTTAAAAAAAGAATATTCATTCTTGGGGCACCTGGGGGGCTCAGCAGGTTAAGCGGCCAACTCTTGATTTGGGCTCAGGTCATGATCTCAGNCCCCTGCTTGTGTTACTTCTCTCGCTGTCTCTCTGTCAAATAAATAAATAAAATCTTTAAAAAATCAATCAATCAATCTTTTAAAAAAAGAATATTCATTCTTGGGGCACCTGGGGGGCTCAGCAGGTTAAGCGGCCAACTCTTGATTTGGGCTCAGGTCATGATCTCAGGATGCTGGAATGGAGCCTTGCATCAGACTCTGCTCAGCAGGGAGTCTGCTTAAGGATTCTTTCCCTCGGTTCACCCCCCC
>NW_023200403.1:0-3399 GCF_002007445.2 Ailuropoda melanoleuca
TGCCTCCAAAGCCTACTCATAAGTCCCAGAGCACCAAATTCTGTGATCTTGAGGAATCCAGGAGCCTCTGCAGCTCCACAACTGACTTACTGTATGTTTTCACTTCCAGGACACATCCTGAGCCAAGTCACTTTGGATGGGGTGGGGGAGGATGGCCTGCCATCTGAGAGGGGCACTGAGGAAGGAAGGAAGATGAGAAAGGCAGGGTAGTTTATTGGAAGAATCTCAGTCCACAGCAAGGGCATCGGAAGAATGATAGGTTTGGGGGAAGATTGGCTTTGGATCAGCCACATCCCAAACCATCCTGGATGACAAGTCCCAATGTTAATCCAATACCATTATTTCCTCCTGTGGTGGAAGTGGGGGTGAGGGTGGGAATGAGGAGTTGGAACAAATAATAGTGGTTAATGCTTGCTGAGAAATTAACATGTGCTATGTATGTGCTGTGTGCTTTACAGAAATCATGTCATTGAATCTTCGCAGCTTCCCTATGAGAAAGCTACTATTATAAGCATCCTTATTCTAAAGATGAAGAAACTGAGGCACAGAGAGATTATATTATTTGTCCAAGATCACAAATCTGGTAATGGGGCCAGATTTCAAACCCAGATAGTATAACTCCAGAGCTTGAGCTCTTAAACTCTATGCTATCTCGCCTCAAGTCAAAAGATCCCTGGAGCACCTGCATTGAATCACCTGGAGGCACTTAGTAAAGATTCAGATTCCTGAGCTCTACTCCAGACCTACTAAGTCACTAAATACTAGACACCAATGTTCAAGGGGAAGATAGGAGGGCTAGGTTTTCTAAGGGTCTGGCTCTCTCCTTCCCTCCCTCCCTATCTTGGCTGAGCAAGCTCCTGACCCAGCTAGGCTGGCAGTCCTCTCCATTACTCCTCTTCAAAAAGAGCTGCTTCCCCTCCCTCTCTGCACTGGGGCTCAGTTCGAATCCACAGTGCCTCCCAGCTCTCCCAGAGTGGACAGGGCTTAGGCACGTTGCATGCCCAGGGGAATGGCTGGCAGCTGCCTGGGCCATTCCTTCTTCTCTGACAGAAGGCGACAGCTGGTCAGTGAGTCGTCTTCCTGACCAGGACCCCTTGAATCAGGCAGGATGTATGGACCTGGACAAGGCCCTTTCTGGGCCTCAGTTTCTCTCTTCATAATATGAAAAACAATTAGCTTTGTCTCTGCCCCTTCCTCCTTCCCAGGAAGTGTGCAGAGCACAAAGTAGATTTTATCAGAAGGAATTCTGGGCTCTGGAGAAAGGCACTAACAGAATGACCAACCTCCCCCAAACACAATAAGAGGAATAAGAAGAAGAATGAGAACATGGGATTAGCTTGGGAGCCCTGAAGAGGAGATGTTCCCCCGAGTTTCGAGGAGGTTAGCTGTGACAATTTGGGTTCATTATTGACTTTAACCTCTGCATTTTTAGCTGTGATTCATTTTTAGAAGCCCTGAGTCTTTAGCAACCACTTCTGCCTCTGGAAGAGAAATCTCTTCTCTCTAACACTTGGGGATGTGCTCTCATTAGACTGGGTCACCTTGCCAAGTCTACCTGCCGATTTGCCTCCCTGTATGTACACACACATGCACATACTCATAGGGGACTGGAAAAGGCAAGAAATTTGGAGGGAGACAGACCTGGGTTTGAACCTGGATTTTTTCTAACTCTATTATCCCTTGCAAGTCCACTAACCTCTGTGAGTTTCTGCCATCTTAAAATAGGACAACAAGTCCTGCCTTTTCTGTTACCCCGATTTGCTATAGGGAGCCAACTAGACAATTATCCACTGTTAAATCCTATCAAGTGCTAGATAGCGCACAGACACAAGGTTACATGCTTGTATTCTTTGTGCAGGTTCACACTGGGGGATGCTCCTATCCAGACAACATACACAGGCCTGCCCTGGGACAATCACAGGGGCACCTCCTTGCCAGGCAATAAATGCTCTCTGGCTCAGAGCAGCCACATCTCTCCTAATCCTCATCACTATTTGCAGGGCGATAGCCTCTTCTGGTTTGTTTTTTACTCACAGCAGGACCCAGGGGACTTGCAAGGAGCACAATAAAAGCCTAGCCAATCTGGCACTGTGCCCCACTTCCCTTCCACATAAAGGCTGTCTAACCGCCAGGCATCTGGCTTGAAAGGCTGGCCAGGACCTGCTCAGCATCTGCTGCTTTGCTTAAAAGACCTGCTAACAGGAAAGTGTCTGGTTCCTTTCCACCCCAAACAGGAAGTGCCTGCCACTGTCCAGAGGATGGGGTAGCTGGTCATTTACAAGGAACTGACTCCTGCCTCACAGAGCCTCAGGGAAATCTTCGTGGGAGGCTTGCTCTCTAGGAAGGCTGGAGAAGCAGGGCTCTGGGGACACTTCCTGGGGTGGGGGTGGGAGGGTGGTGATGATGGCTAGGACTGCTTACCAGCCTGTGACACCTGGCACAGAGCAGGCTGTCAGTCTTTGAGCAATGCTCCTCGAACACTTACTCCGAGCCTTGTGGGAGATGTAGGAAAGTCCTAGAGAAGGTCTTTGAGCTTGAGAAGTTTACAGAAGTCATGCCATTTCCCCCTTATTTATTCATTCATTAAATACAAGCTTCCCTCCCCTGCCCCTTTTTTAGTGCCTACTGTTTCCGGCCCTGTGTGAGGCACTGTGGAGTTCAGAGGGGGAACTAGACAACCCAACTAGAGAATAAATCAGTGTCTAATGGCTGTGGTCTGGTTTTGATTCTGGTGGGAGCAATAGCCTCCCTGCCCCCTGTGGTCCATTCTCAAGACAGCAGCCAGAGCAACCCCAGTAATACAGGTCAGATCCTATCGTGGCTCTGCTAAGTGGCTCCCTCTACTGGCTTCCCTTCTCACTCCAAGAAAGTTCACCGTCCTTACAGGGCCCTACAAAGCCCTACCCTCGTGGTGGAAGGGTTGGGAAGCCAAACAATGGAGGGAGGCAACTCAGAGATTTTCAACAGCAAGAAGATTCTACTTCTTGCTCTACTGAAGGAAGAAGGGAGGGTTGAAGGAAGGAAGGATTACAGGATCCCAGGAGCCAGGGTCACAGATAGAAAGGATCTCTGGAGGACAGCTGCTGCCTGAGACACTGCTGGTGGCAGAGAAGGAAGGGGAGACATAACCCTGGCTCCTTCCTTTCTTCTACCATCTGATTTTCCACCAAGTTGCCCATTGGCTGATTCTAGCTGGAAGCTATCCGCTGAGGGAATCTCTGAAACTGGAAAGTAGCTTGCAGGGGGTGGGGGTGGGGTGTGTGTGTGTGTGTAGCTTTCCAAGTGAGGACTTGAAGAATGGATCAAGGGCAAACAGGCCCAGTACTAAGACCTTCCCAGGTACATTCTGCTAAAGCTGATGTGTAAAATGTACCTTCTGTCTTCCCTAACTGCGCAGAG
>NW_023200404.1:0-525 GCF_002007445.2 Ailuropoda melanoleuca
CACATAGTAGGTGTGAAATTAAATGTGATAGTATACGTGGAAGTGTGCAAGGGGTATTTATGATATACCTACGATGCACTGGGTACAATTCGGAATGCTTTGTGGGGTAGGAACTACTATTAGTTCCATTTTACAGGTAAGGCAACTGAGGCTTAGGGAGTTTAAGTAAATTATCACAGTATCACAGCTGGTTAACTGATGTAGCTGGGACTGGAACCTTGAATCCATGTGCTTAACCACTATATATACCACACACTGTGTGTGAGTGTCTGGGCACCATATTCTCCTGCCTCNATCTGGGCACCATATTCTCCTGCCTCTTGCCATCCTGTCATTTCAACCTTCTCTCTCTGCTGATTGCATCCTGCTGTGGGGACAGGGTTCCGGGCCCACAGCCCACATTTCTGCTCTGTTTACCCCATTTTGGGCCTAAGCTGTGTCTCCAATTGCCAGCGTATTTCTACTTGGTTTCTGTATCAATAAGACCCAAGCTATGATCCGTTGCAGAAACCCAAAAGATAATCA
>NW_023200405.1:0-305 GCF_002007445.2 Ailuropoda melanoleuca
GTCTCTAGTGTTTGTGCCTCACTGCCTTCCTTCCATGTCTTGGGCCAATGTGCCTTGGCCCTCCCACCCTGTCCTCTGGGTCCCAACCCCTCCTTATGGTGTGATTGCTCCGGGAGAATGCAGGGTTTATGTCCTGCCATCTGGTAATGGGAGGCAGACCTAGTGCTTCCCTGGCCTTGGTATAGGAAGGCAGGCCCAGATCCCGACCCCTCTGCAGGCAGCCAGCCAGGTGGTCTGTACCGGAAAACTTCAGGGGTCCAGGCCAGAAATCTGGGGATGAAATAGCAGAGAATTTGAGGGAGCGC
>NW_023200405.1:312-682 GCF_002007445.2 Ailuropoda melanoleuca
ACAGCTCCACTAGCCCAGGACCCAGTCTCCAACCAGCCCCAGGGGGACCAGAATGACACAGAGGGAACCATGGTCAACAGGTGTCTGAGCAGTGAAAGAGTGCAGGCTCCCTGTCCAGTCACTCCTCCTGGCCTGACACTGGAGCTCCAGCAGAATCCCCACCCAGGTGACAGCAGTGCACAGCCTGCAGGGACAGCCTCAGCCTCACTTAGCACATCCTCAACCGTGACACGGTCCTCTCGCTCAGCGATCTGGGAGACCATGCCCAGCAGCGTGTCCACATCTTCAGCTCTTCATAAATTTGGATGCTTTGGGATTGGGGAGAGAAGATGGGGTTGGAGGTTGAGCAGACAGGCTCTCCCCACACCAC
>NW_023200406.1:0-460 GCF_002007445.2 Ailuropoda melanoleuca
CTTGGTCCGGTTTTTAATTAAGGCTGCTAATTAAGCGAGATAGTACCCTTTCCCTATTTTTTTTAAACAACATAAACGACGAGAGGCTGATCTGTGACCACCATCTCATGACCTGTGCGAGACAGAGGCTTGAAAACACTTACGTATGTGGAAATAATTAGATTGCAATTAGTTCTGTAGCCGTGGCATCGTTTTTTAAAAATAATCAAAGAAATGTCAAAATGAGACAATGTAAACAGTAATCATTAACTGCCTTTATTCATCTGGGTAGAATTAGAATCTGGAGCTTCTGGAAGTTCTTATATACTCTCTTACAGAAAAAAATGTCGTGTTGTATTTGTTCCAAGGCTCCTGTATGCTTATTTCCAGGCTTCTCCAAAGGAGATAGGAATGTAGTGGGTGAATTCTAAGCGATTTCAAGCAGGCATGTGATTTAATATCTATTACTGCAGGCACAGCC
>NW_023200406.1:560-877 GCF_002007445.2 Ailuropoda melanoleuca
TGAAGTTAATTAAATATGGTGAGATCATCAAGATACAGGGTCATGAAGCAGCTTGCCGCTTCAGGTAAGGATACCAGCCTTAGGAAATAAAAATACAGGATGCCGGCTAAATCGAACTTCAGAAAGCCAATGAATAATATTTTGGTATAAGCACATCCTAAATATTGCATTTATTGGCAATTATTGTTGTGTACCTGAAATGAAATTCTAATTTAACTTGGCATCCTGGCAACCTATTTTTATCCGGCAACCCTCTTTCAAGAGGTGAATATAGTTGCTACCAAGTTGTTAGTGATTTTCAGCTTCTTTCAGCCTCA
>NW_023200408.1:0-442 GCF_002007445.2 Ailuropoda melanoleuca
GGAACATGGAAAGGCATTGCCCAGTACAGGGAGAGAGGTGTGGTAAAGTGGGATGACGGGATGCAGGGGCAGAGAGAGAGAAAGAGCGCTCACAGGTTCAACGATACAGACTGCTTGTGTCGAGTTGCAGCTTTCTGAGAGTTGAATGGAATACTGGATGTGAGAGACAGAGGTTAAAGAGATCTCTGTCTAGCTTATTTGTCTACATTCCACTAGAACTGCTAGTCACTGGGAAACCTACCGTGTTTCTCCGAAAATAAGACAGGGCCTTATATTATTTTTTTCGCCAGAAAAACGTGTAGGGCTTATTTTCGGAGTAGGGCTTACTGTTTTCCATGAACAAAAATCGCACATTTATGCTTGAACCAAAAATCAACATTTATTCAAATACAGTATAATCATGTCATAAAATTCTGGAAAATCAGCATAACTCTCCAAACCC
>NW_023200408.1:503-910 GCF_002007445.2 Ailuropoda melanoleuca
GCCCAGTACAGGGAGAGAGGTGTGGTAAAGTGGGATGACGGGATGCAGGGGCAGAGAGAGAGAAAGAGCGCTCACAGGTTCAACGATACAGACTGCTTGTGTCGAGTTGCAGCTTTCTGAGAGTTGAATGGAATACTGGATGTGAGAGACAGAGGTTAAAGAGATCTCTGTCTAGCTTATTTGTCTACATTCCACTAGAACTGCTAGTCACTGGGAAACCTACCGTGTTTCTCCGAAAATAAGACAGGGCCTTATATTATTTTTTTCGCCAGAAAAACGTGTAGGGCTTATTTTCGGAGTAGGGCTTACTGTTTTCCATGAACAAAAATCGCACATTTATGCTTGAACCAAAAATCAACATTTATTCAAATACAGTATAATCATGTCATAAAATTCTGGAAAATCAG
>NW_023200409.1:0-610 GCF_002007445.2 Ailuropoda melanoleuca
CACACACCCATATGTATACATGAAATCACCATGTTGATCAAGATATAGAACATATCCAGCACGTAGTTGCAATTTTGATTTCCTTTTTTTGAAACATTTTATTTATTTATTTGACAGAGAGAGAGAGAGGGAGAGCATGAGCAGGGGTATGGGTAGAGGGTGAGGGAGAAGCAGATTCTATGCTGAGCATGGAGCCCAATGCAGGACTCAATCGCAGGACCCTGGGATCATGACCTGAGCCAAGGTCATATGCTTAACCAACTGAGTCACCCAGGCGCCCTGCAATTTTGATTTCTGTTTCACCCAAGAGTCTTTTAAGATAGTGCTTTTTAATGGCAAAGTTTTTTGTGTTTATATTTTAATTATTAATGTCTACTTTTTTGTTTCATGTTAAATACTGTGGCTTGTATCATATTGGGAGTTTGAAATTTANCTGGGATCACGCCCTGAGCTGAAGGCAGACACTTAATGACTGTGCCACCCAGGCGCCCCTGCCCTGCAATTTTGATTTCTGCTTCACCCAAGAGTCTTTTAAGATCGTGCTTTTTAATGGCAAAGTTTTTTGTGTTTATATTTTAATTATTAATGTCTACTTTTTTGTTTCATGTTA
>NW_023200410.1:0-769 GCF_002007445.2 Ailuropoda melanoleuca
ATCTCTCAAGAACAAGGGTAAAATGAAAATAATTGTATTTTTTTAAAGATTCTATTTATTTGAGAGAGAGAACATGTGCACGCACAAAAGCAAAGGGAGAGGCAGAGGGAGAGAGAGCAGACTCCCCGCTAAGCATGGAGCCCAACANGTGGAGCTTGATCCCAGGACCCTGAGATTATGACCTAAGCCAAAGTCAGGCGCTTAAGTGACTGAGCCACCCAGCATCCCCTGAAAATAATTTTAGATAAAAACTGAGCTGATTACCAAGAGACTTGAACTAACTTCTAAAAAAATACCAATTAAAAGACATAAACTGTCTGACTAGATTAAAAGAAAAATCTCTATAACAAACATCTAAAATTTAAGGACGTAAAAGACAGTAAAATAAAAGGAGAGAGATAAATTACCACCAAAAAAAAGGTGGGAAAGATTAAATAGATACTAACACAGAAAGCAATTCGGCATAGAGAGGATGACAGCGTAATAGAAAAGGTTCAATCCATGAGGAAAATAATGTTAAACTTTCACAAATCTAATCAAAGTCTCAAAATATATCAAAAAAAGTTGTTAGAACTACAGAAAGTCAGAAGGTGATAGTGGGAGATTGCGACACATCTCTCTCAATTAACGACAGGTGAAACAAAACTTAATAAAGACATTCTGAAAAACACAATTTTCAAGCTTGGCCTAACAGATATATAACAATTAGAAAATGCATACATGTCACAAGTATACACTGAAAAGTTATAATAATTCACTATGTACAAGG
>NW_023200411.1:0-264 GCF_002007445.2 Ailuropoda melanoleuca
CCTCTGTTGGCTTTTCACCTGTGTCTTTTACTAATGTTTTAGTGGTTGCCAAGAAATTGCGATATGCATCTTTAACCTATGCCAGTCTTTGTTTTGACCACTTCACAATGTAAGACTCCTCCAAACCATTTACTAGCCCCCATTTTTGTGCTATTTGTGCTATTGTTGTAACATATTTTACTTTTGTATATGTCATAAACCCCACAATAAATTATTATTATCTCCTTATACTATTACAAGTCTTTCCTATAGAGTATAAGGAAT
>NW_023200411.1:8086-9357 GCF_002007445.2 Ailuropoda melanoleuca
CTTTTATTCTCTGTGTTTAATTTTCTCTTTTCATAGCATCTTGTGATGGAAGCTTGTATCACTGACTTAACCCTTTCTTCTCTAATGTATGTTTTTAAAGCCATAACTTTTCCTCTGATCATCAGTTTGCTGTGCCTCATACACTTGAATACATTTTATTTTCATTGTCCATCAGTTAATATATACTTTATAATATGTCACAGTGGAAATTAGAAAATCTGGGCTATTGAGAAGTGTGCTGCCTATTTCTGAACATTTAGGAATTTTTATTTATCTTTTTGTTATTTAATTTTGGTTTGATTATGTTTGGTCAGAAAATATATTCTGTAAAATTTCAGTCTTTGGAAATTTATTCAGGCCTGCTTTGTGGCCTAGTCAGGTGGGCTATTTTGGTGAATGTCCCACATGCCCCTGCGAAGAATATGTTTTCTGTGGTTGGTGGTTTTCTGTAAATGTCATTAAGGTCAAATTGGTTATTAGTATTGTTCATAAATTTGTGTCCTTTCTGACTTATTGCCCATTTGTTGTGTAATTACTGAGAGAGATGAGCTTAAAAATTTCCACTATGGATGTGCCTGGGTCGCTCCATCAGTTAAGTGTCCGACCCTTGGTTTTGGCTCAGGTCATGGTGTCAGGGTTGTGGAATGAGCCCCTCATTGGGCTCTATGCTCAGCAAGGAGTCTGCTTGGGATTCTCTCCCTCCACCCCTCCCCCCACTCGCCCAGGCACCTGCTCTGTCTCTAAAATAAACAAATCTTTAAAGAAATTTCCATTATGATTGTGGATTTGTCTATTTTGTTATTTCCTTTTGAATCTATCACTTTTTGCTTCATATATTTTGAATCTGTTATTTGGCACATACATTTAGGATAGTTTTTACTTTCTAGACTACTAACTGACTTTTATTTTTATGAAGTCTCTTTTTACCCAGTAGTATTTCTTGCCTTGCATCTATTTTGTCTTATATTAATATAGCTGTACCAGCTTGCATGGTACACATACACTTGTATTTTGAATCTGAGACCTCATATTTAAAATGTTTCTCTTGTAAAGAGCCTGTAGGTGTGTCATTTTTTTTCCGTCAGGTAATTTCTGCTCTTTAATTGGAGTATTTAGTCCGTTAACATTTANATTAACATTTAACATAGTGACTGATATGGTTAAGTCAGACATCTTGCTGTTTGTTTTCTATTTCTTCTGCGTACCTTTCTCCAGTCTTGCCTCCTTTTGGATTAATGAAATATTGTTTATAATTCCACATTACCTCCTCT
>NW_023200412.1:0-2569 GCF_002007445.2 Ailuropoda melanoleuca
CCAGGGATCAAGTCCCTCATCAGGCTCTGTGCTTAGTGCAGAATCTGCTGGAAATTATCTTCCTCTCTTTCAGTTCCTTCCCTGTTCTCTCTCTCTCTCTCTCTCTCTCTCTCTCAAATAAATAAATACAATCTTTTTAAAAAATTAAGAAATTTTTTTTAAAAATTGAAGAGAATTTATCAAAATCATAGAGTTATCTGAAAATATTTTCTTTCAAAATTACAAATACAGAAGATTCCTGGTGGAGAAGACCTAAAACTATCTACACATGACACTAATTCAGAAACAGAGCCTTGCTCTCAAACCGTGCCCCACAGATGAGGACCTGCAGCATCAAGAGCACCTGGGAGTCTGCTGGAAATGCAGAGTCCCTGGGTCCACTGGACACCTAATGAATCAGAATTTTCATTTTAACTACAAACTTTGGTGATTTGTATGCACAAAGAAGGTAAAGAAGTGTTGATCTAGAATCATAGTTCTCACCTTCTCACTGTTGACACTCAGGGTTGGATAAATATTTGTGCTGTCTCACAGATTATAAATATTCAGCAGCATCATTTGAGACATCGTCAAATATCCTCAGGGGCAAAGTCACGTCTGGTTGAGAACCACTGTGCCAGAATGAGAACTGGAATCATCCTGACAGAATCCAATCAAGGTTTCATCCAGTACTCCATTTATACCTGTGATATTGCAATTTATAATAAAATATATACGTTTGATCTTCATCCCCATTTCTGGCACACAGATTCTAAAACTTTGAGTTTCCTATATGATGAGAACCATAAAGATGTCTTTCATCAGGTTAATGAAGTGATTTTGGGAAAGTACTTATGGAGACAGTCTGTTTGCCAGAAGGACCAACCATGTGATGAGAGGACTGGAAGTTTAGTTTCCACCCTCTGACCTTCTAGGATGTGAGAGGGGCTGGAGATGGAGTTTAATCACCAATGACCAATGATTTAATCGTTCATGTCCATATAATGAAGCTTCCATAAAACCCAAAAGGATGGTTCAGAGAGCTTTCAGGTTGATGAACACATGGAGACCAGTAGAGTGACATACCTAAAGAAGGTATGGAAGATCCACGCCCTTTCCCCATACCTTGTCCTATGCATGTCTTCCATCTGGCATCTTCCCTCCCCCAAGGCAGCACAGCACATGAAGGAAATCCTCAAGAGGAATGCATAAACTTGAGCATGCACAAACTTGACTACTGATTCCATCATGTGACCAACTAAAGTCAGATCTGAGGGGAGAAGGAGGATGCTTGGTAGGGAAGATCTAAAAAAAAAACTATCCCTCTATGGATATAAACAAAATGTCAGAGATAGAACTCAGGATAGCAACCATAAAGCCATTAGCTAGGCTTGAAAAAGGCATTAGTGACAATATAGAATCTCTAAGGGCAGGAATGAGATCTAATCAGGCCAAACAAAAAAATGCTATGAATGAGATGCAGTTTAAACTGGATACTCTGGCAGCCAGGGTGAATGAGGCAGAAGAGGGAATTGGTGATCTAGAAGATAACCTGATGGAAAGGAAAGAAGTGGAGGAAAACAGAGACAGGCTGCTAGTAGCATGTGAGAAAAGGCTTTCAGAGGTTAATGATGCCATGAAACTTCCAATGTCTGAATTATTGGGATCCCTGAGAAGGTGGAGAGAGGGAGAGGGCTAGAAGGTATATTTGAGCAAATCATAGCTAAGAATGTCCCTAATCTGGGGAAGGAAACAAGCATTCGAGTCCAAGAGGCAGCAAGGACACCTCCCAAAATAAATAAAAATAGATTGACAACCCAATATATAATAGTGAAGCTTGCAAATTTTAGGGCCAAGGAAACAATCATGAGAATCGCCAGGGAGAAGAGGTTCCTTACTTATGGAGGGAGGCACACAACCCAGAAGACTGCGGTTTTTAGCAACACAGTCAGAAAGGGAGACAGTGTGCCCTGGAGAGCTTGTGAAGAGCAGACTGTGGTCTCTCTGTTCTGAGACGAAGGGTTAGATGTGGTCACTTCTGCTCTGACTCTTGGAAGAGAAACAGAAAGCCACCACAGAAAGCCACCAGAGAACAAAAGCCCCCCAAAACTGGTTTCCACTGAGCCCATTCCCCCACCCCACAGGGGACAGGGCAACTCTGCCCAAACAAGGTTGCCTGAGTAACAGTGGGGGAAGCCCCTCCCCCCCAAAGATAGGCTGGAAGAACAAGAGGCCAACAACCCTAAGGTCCCTATAAAACAGGTGCATCTTACTTGGGTTGTGGTTAATACTTTGGACTCTGTACATTCCTTCAACCACCTCCAACAGAATGACTAAGGGGAGGAACCCTCCAAAAAGGAAAGAAACAGAGACTGGGGCCCCTGCCACAGAACTAATGGATATGGATATAACCAAGATGTCAGAAATGGATTTCAGAGTAAAAATTATGAAGGCAATATTAGGCTTGAGAAAATTATTAATGACAATATAGAATCTCTGAGGGCAGAAATGAGATCTAATCAGGCTGAACTTAAAAATGCTATAGATGGCAAATGGACCTCAAAAGAAAGCTGGAGTAGCAATTCTCATA
>NW_023200413.1:0-1105 GCF_002007445.2 Ailuropoda melanoleuca
CCCAGGTTGTTAGAGTAGCCAATTCAGACTGCATGTCATTCATAGCAGTTTTAAATCGCCCTGATTAGCTCTCGTTTCTACTCTTAGAGATTCTATATTGTCACTAATGCTCTTTTCAATCCTAGCTGTTGAATTCATGATTGCTATCTAGAAATCTGTCTTGACATCTTGTTTATATTCATATCCATTAGTTCTGTGAAGAGGACATTGTCTCTGGTTCTTTTCTTGTTGAGAATTCCTCCTCCTTGTCATTCTGTTGAGGGATGGTTGAGGGAATGGACAGAGTCCAAAATATCAATCACGACCCAAGCAAAATGCACCTTAGAAAAAATCCGAAGTAGTTGAAAGCTACCACAGATACTCCAGAGAGCCAAGATAATCCAAAAGAATAAAAAAGAAAGAAAGAAAAAAAAAGAGGGGACAGGAGAGAGAGATTATAATCTGTCAGGGTGGACAAAGGAGGGTGATCTACCTGTCCCTGCTTAATTTTGGGTGCCTGTGTGTTAGAAGACACTACATCCCCAAAGTGCAAAGAAATCAGAACTTACATATGTATCAAGATAAAATAGAGTAGAGTAAAAAACGGGCTATTATGGGGGAAAAATATATAAAACATAGATGTTAAAAAAGTAAAAATTAAGAAGCAACTTTAATAAATATGTTGGGAAATAAGAATCTATTTAAATGGGACCTGGGTTAAAAAAAAAGAATAAGAAATGAAATTAAGAAGGAAATGTAAAATTGTACCCTGCAGTGTAAAGGAGTTGTGAGAAACACCTGAAGCTCCCTATATTATTTTCCCCTGGGGCTGGAGTTTTACTATCCTGTGAGAAATAAACTTGTCATTCACCTGTTCTTCCACTCTGTCTTCCGGGGGAGGGGCCTGCTGCTTGGCTTCTCAGATGTCTGCCTGGGTGGAGATGCCCCACNTTCAGATGTCTGCCTGGGTGGATATGCCCCACTCCTTGTCAGGGCATCAGCTTAATGTGAGCTGGCCTTCTCTGTCGGGTTTTCCCCCTGGGAGCTTTTTGCTTCCCTTTAGAGGGTCTGAGCAAATATGGCCTTGCAGGAATCTCTGATCCAGAGCCTCAAGGTCGTTGTCCCA
>NW_023200414.1:0-3410 GCF_002007445.2 Ailuropoda melanoleuca
AAATAAAAAATCTTTAAAAAAAAAAAAAAAAGAAGAAGGGCTGTGCTAGAAGCAGGAAGAGGCAGAGAGAACTCACTAGTCCTTGCATGGCCTTTTGTGGCCTGATCTTGAAGGTAACACAGCAGAACAAGACTGCTCAGACTCAAAGAGAGGGGACACAGACCCATCTCTCGCAGGAGGAGTGTCCAAAACCGTGCAGCCATACCATGCACAGTATCAGCTTTGCACCTGGGAGATTGGCTTTTTCTTTTTTCCCCATTTCGCTCCTTCTAGTCCCTGGGCCACCTCCCTAAATCACGCACCTGCCTACAAGTCCTGGCCTCCAGCACCGCTTATGGGGGAACCCCAGTGATGACACTGTCCGTAGCTTCAACCCCAAGCAACTTGGGACCTCAGGCTTATCAGATGAGGTTGAGTTTAGATAGAAACTAGTTCTACATTGAACCTACTTTCGTTGGAATGTATGATTGTCTTTGGGAAAAAAACAAATTCCCCCAGAACCAAATTTCCACATAAACACATACTCCACTGTTTCACAAGATGTTTCACTTTTTAACCCTCTGCCGTTCGTGGCTGCCTGCCTGTCTTGAACCTTGAAATATTTGGAAGAGCTTTTTAATTATCCTGTGATTCTTTCTCAATTTTCTGATGCATCAGCATGAATAACAGGGAGGGGAGACATGGCTCTCTCTTATTTATTTGGCTTCGCAAGCCCTTCGTCACGACGTGACAGGGCCTGGTCTGGCTCTTGCAGCACCGTATCTGAGTGGCCCCATTAGAAAAAAAAACCCTGGGAGTTCACACTGGCTCTCTCTGCCGTTGCTCCCTTTGCCCCTTCCACCTTGAACATGTGAAGTTCAGAACGGGAGGTCAAACACAGAGCTGGTTTATTTCAGAGTATTGGCCATTTGCTCAGGGCTACTCTCAGGCTCTGATTTTTCCCCCTTTAGGCTGATTAACTTTCTCTTACTTAGGGGAAGTGATTTTAAAAATTGATCTGTCATCAGTTCATGATGGTGCTAGAGTCCCCCAGGACACAAAGACCCCCAGTGCTCGCCAGGTGGACGGGAGAGGCACAAGGTAGAGGGTCCGCATGCTGGTTGGCTTCTCATACGACCAAGGGCGTTGTGGGTGGGGAGGATACTGCCTGGTCTGCGTATCAGGAAAGCTGAAGCTTATGAACAACATCATGGTGAGTGTTTACTGTGTCCAGAAACCCTTCCAGGTATGTATCACCTATTAACCCGTTTGATCCTTTCAACACTCTCTGAGAAAGACACCATTACCTTCTGCTTCAAGCACAAATGGGAGAAAACCGAGACCCAGAGCGCCATGTAACCAGTGGTGCATGGTAGCATCTCACCTTGAGCCCAGAACACCAACTCCAGGGCACAGACCAATCACCATCCGTTGCCTCTGTGGGCACATTGGAAGGTGCTGGGTCACGGCAGCCAGATCTAGCACGTAAAAGCACAGAAGCCCAGCCAGCTAAGCTATGCGTAGTGTTTGTATACATACGTCCAGATACTGCATGACCCGGAGTTTTATCTGGGAGCTTCACACTCTGTTACAAAGAAGGAACGGGTGCTGTCTATTGGAGACAGACACGCGACGATCTCCAGGGCTGAGAAGGTAGCCCAGTACATAGCCGTCCAGGGAGGACCTAGGACAGAGCGGTAAGCATGGCCTACAGGACATGTATGGTCACCGTGAGGACCTGTAAAGAGGATGATGGAGCAAGACCAAAAGGACAGAAGGAACTGCTTGAATTGCGTGGCTACTTCTGGAAAGAAAACAACAGCCAGGATCCTGGAGAGAGGACACTGGTCATCTAAATCCATGTTGCCTGTGTAGAGTTAAGAAGTTGTCTCAAAACCTGCCTCAAAATTGTTGCCTTACCTGTACCACACTTATACTGTGATTTGCTTAATTTTTTCTTTAGTTTGACTCACTTGTTTACACAAATAATTGCATCTAAACGGAAAACTTGATATCACGACCCCAAAAGTAAAACCACAATCCCTTGCATAAACTGCAGGTAACTATAAGGTGAATACATAGCTTTAAAAAAAAAAAACTATCCAAATCATATCCAAAGTTATTGCTCATGTCACAGTGGATGCAAAACACCCTTTTGGAAACGTTGCTTGGAACAAAGGATATTAGGCATATAAATTTTTACTGTAGGATACAAAATATTCATTTCCTATTTTAATTAGTCTCCTTAGGAAATCCGATTATAATTTTAACTTTGTTGAGTTATTCTCGAGTGATCACTTAAAATCTTAATTTAAGAGACCTAACCAGCCAAGAAGGCCAGAAACCCAGCTGAGCCCTAAAAAACCAACATGGCGGTCGCTTCCCAGGTTGGGTTCTTCTTAACAAGTGTCTCCAGAGCTGTTTTCCTGGAGGTCTCTGGGAGAACCTATTGCCCCAGTCCAAAGAGAATCGTCTGGAATGTCAGCACTGAAGTGGGTCAATTATAAAGGAATTGGGGAAAGGAGTCTGTATCTAAAGACGTACTGGGGATGGGTCCCAATCTTGCATGCCTCTGTGACAGGTTAATACGCTGATACTTTTTGCAATACCTCCGCAATACCTTCTCTTGTAGGTAGAGTAGACATCCCGGCCTTATTCACTGTGAGTCTGGCAATGCCACTTGCTTTGGCCCACGTGAGCAGACTTCGTGTAGACCACAGCTGAGCAGATCTCCTACACATGCCTGACTCGCGTTGGCCTCTTACGACCTGGCCTTCCACGAACGAGCACATCTGGGTAACTGCTCCTCTTCCAGTCGGAATCCCAGAAGAACAGACGCACGAAGCTGAACTGAAACCATCCCACTCTCTGTGCCCACTCCAGCTGGTCTGCACCCTGAGCCACAGATGACCCAACGAGGCCAGCCGAGATCAGCCAAGCCACAGTCAACATCACAGACGCTTGAGTGTGAAAATAAACGTTGTTGTATGTCCCCGAATTTTGAGTGAGTACACATCACTGTTGTGGTGAAAACTGACTAATACACCTTCCTACTTAGAAAATGGGCCTTTCCTTGTCTGCCCTTACTGGAGACGGGCTCCAGAGAAGTCCCTCACACCGTGGATGGACAGAAGCACAGAGTGGTGGCACGTGACGAAGAGGGTTTGCTCTTGCCACCAACGGGAGGAACCTCAGGACTTCTCAGTTTTCTCATTCCTTATACCTTAAAGCAGGTCAGCCAAGTTCACAAAACCATTGCCCTTGAGCCACACCGGGTCCAGTGACCTGCCCCTACAGTGGGAGACTGAAGAAGAAAAAGACGAAGAAGAGAGAGAATGTTCTCTGGCTCATTCCATCCCCATCTTCCTGCTCTTTGCTCCTAAAATAAATAACTCATGAACACGCTCCCCAGATCATCTGAGACAAGACAG
>NW_023200416.1:0-1710 GCF_002007445.2 Ailuropoda melanoleuca
CCTCCATTTTTCTTGTGCCCGACTCGAAATAAGAGGCAAATATTTAAAGACAAGCGACTATTCTGTACCAGATGAGTCCACATGACACCCGGATCTTCTTTTTCAACTTCTAGCTTCAGACAGTTAGCCTTCCAGGTGACCCTGTGGGTGCCGACCTAGAGCGATGTGCCGAATGTGAGCACTTAGAAAACATGCATCAAAACCTCCGTCCCAAACCCTTTTCCTACAGTTCCTCTTGGCAAGAGTCCCATGTTTTGAGTTCAAATATATTTAAATGCCAAAGCAAATTTAGCACGTGCGGCTCTTACGTAAGGATCCACTATGGGCATATTATAAAAATATAATTCAATAAACCCTAAACTTTGGAAAACCATGAGCCCTATTTGTCATTTCTGAGGTTTCAAGGGGATTTGTATGTGACACTGGAAAAATCAAAGGAAATTCTAAAAAATGGTAATAGTCCTATGATTTTGAACTTAAAAAAATTACTGAAGAACCACTGGAAACATACACACGTAATCACTTCCCAAGCTGTTAAGATGGAGGAAGACATTACACGACACCTAGAAAGGTCAGTGGGGGTCAGATTTTGGATGATGGTCCCATCACAGGTGGGAGGAGGCTGGAGAGGCTCATGGAGATGTGAGCCATGGCCCAATCACAGGCAGAGGCTGGTTGAGGTCTCGTAACTGCATTTCCAGCTCCAGCTGCTGGCAATGCCTCCTTCCGTGAGCCAGGATCTGTGTTCCTCTGACGTCCTCCCTGTCCTCGTCCCGATCTGGCGGACACTCGGCTCATGTCCTGCCCTAGCACTGGAGACTAGCTCTCTGCATCTCTCCACTCACGTTTCCTGCCGGCCGGGACCTTCTGACTTACTCCGTCTTTTCTCTGCACTCGGTGTGATTACCAGATGCCTGGCCGTGGCGGCCACCAGCTTTACTCCACAAATGAGCTGGTCGGACCCAAAATGTGTCAGTGCAGACACGTCGATCCACCTCAGGGAGGAGGCGGACTGCTGTGAGCACATCCCTTGTCCAGAACCAGTTGTCAGAGCACCAGCAGTGGTCTGCTTCGTCCCGTGTCCACTCCACACTGATGCCTCTTTGCTGAGACGCACCGACCTATGGGAGCATCTTTCTTCTCCGGGAAAGTGTCAGCCTTTGAAAGAGGAAGTGGTGCTTTGATCTGTTTTGTCTCTCGTGAGATTTTTGCATCTGATGCATACAATTATTTCCATAAGTGGAGGAAATACAGCGTAACTATTTTGTGGAGGCAAGTCGAGGGGTTTGTGGTCTCAGAGACAAACTTCATCTGGGCTCAGACGTTTAAATTTGTCGTTATTTATGTGAGCAGGTGTGGTGGACACGGGCCTCCCCGTTCGATAGCAGCCTGCCGTCTTGGTCAATGCTGCCGTGCAGGCGTGGACGCGGATTCACTCAGGGGAGGGAGTGTTGGATGCGGGGAGAGACCGAACTAAACAAACGTCCAGTGGTAGGGACTGGAGGGACTTTCTCACCTGTCCCGGCTTTCGTTTCTCTCTTCGGTGGCTCCTGGCCGTGAAGGGCGACACTTAGACAGGACTCTCTGCATTGTGACGCTGCGTCATGCAAGCGACGTTGCAGCGGGAATCTGATGACAGAAGCAGGGAAGCTCGATTCGGAGCAATGACATCACACAGGCTAGACCTGTCCATGCAGCCGGTAGGTTCAC
>NW_023200418.1:0-628 GCF_002007445.2 Ailuropoda melanoleuca
CTCAAACTAGTTAAGAGACTATCTGCATCAAATTCCCCTGTATGCTTTGTTAAATTACAGATTTTGGATTCCGATCCCAGACTTTCTGAATCAAGATCTACAAAGGAGCCCCACGTATGAGTTTTCTACTGCTGGGTAACAAATCACCACTACGTAATTGTGCAAAACAAAACATTTATTATCTTGTACCATCCAGAGTTCCTGTGGGTCAGGAGTTGTTCAGGATCTTATAAGGCTGAATCAAAATGTCAACCAGGCTATCTACTTTCCTGAAGCTCAGGGTCCTCTTCCAAGCTAGTATGGTTGTTGGCAGAATTTAGATTCTTGAGGTTGTGGTTATAGGACTGAGTCCTAACTTATTAATGACTGTTGACTGAAGGCTANCATGACTGTTGACTGAAGGCTATCCTCAGTTCCTAGAGGCTGCCCATGGTTCTCTGCCATATGTCCCTCTCCATAAGCAGTTCACAGCATGGCTATTTGCTTCTTCAAGGCCAATAGGAGGCTCTCGCCAGTCTGCTCAGATGGAGTGTAAATTATAAATTTAGAATTTAGAGCCAGAATTCTAAGAACGGCCCCCAAGATTCCCTGTCCTAATCTCCTGTATTGGTAATTTACTGAGATATCA
>NW_023200420.1:0-636 GCF_002007445.2 Ailuropoda melanoleuca
GGAGAATCCTGGTACTAAGACCAGAGCTTTGTCTGTATTACCCTGAAAAGCACAGTTCCTAGCACACAACCGGAGCAGAACCACACCCAGAATTCCATGCGATGAAATTACACTCATGGTCAAGACTGATCCTTAAACCTAGGTCAAAATTAGTCCCATTAGTCAAATGTATCCTTCCTGCATTCCAGAAAAGAAGGCCATAGGAGAAGAAAAGACAAATAGATAATACACTCATTTATTCATTCAACACAATGATTGAGTCCTTACTCAATGCATGTAAGTATGCAGGGAAGAAAAGAGCCGAGCGCATACAGCNTGCATACAGCCAGCTTTGGTGTATCATTGGCCTTTAAGATAAAACAGTGAGTGTCATTTTTTCTAGGACATTTGTTTTATCCATCCCAGGGTGTAACTCATTCCTCTAGAACCAAGCATCATGAGGAAGCATCTTGAAGAAATCTCCCATGGTGATATGAGCATTCTAGCTCACAAAGCAGTGAAATATAACAGTCTAAAAAGTATTTACCACAGCTGTTGTTAGGATGGCCGGCATGGAGAATCTAACCCTTATTGTATCCTTTAGCATTGATTTGATCATTATCTATTGAGAAGCCTGTTTATTACATCTCAGGCACT
>NW_023200421.1:0-1833 GCF_002007445.2 Ailuropoda melanoleuca
CCCAACACCACCTGTCCACAGTGTGTGGTCATTGTCTCTATCTGCTGGGGGCTCCTTGAGGACAGGAGTACACAAGGCCCAGCATAGCATCTTCACAGATGAAGTGTGTGATAAGTTGTTTGAGCAACAAGGTGAGTAAACAGCACCTGGGGGAAAGGCAAAAGGTTGTGCAGAAGCCAGGCAGCCTGATCTATGAGGGGACTGCTTGATGGCAGGCTCTGGGTTTAGGAATATAGAGAGCTCTTTGGAGCCCTTCCCTTCCTTCCCTGGTGAACTCATCCTTCAAGATCCTGGGAAAGCACCTTCTTCCCGGAGAAACCTGGTCACTGTTTCACCTGGGCACATGACACACTCTTTACATGTTTGTCTCCAGCCTCAGGTGGTGAGTTCCCTGAAGATGAGCCCCTGTCGGATCTTCATGCAGAAAGCACTGGATCTGGCAGGAGCCCAACAAAGGTGGTGGAGAAAAAAAAAAAAAAGGTGGAGAAATGATGTCTGAATTGGACTCCAGGTTGAACTGCCTGATCTTCCATGCCCTGCCCCCCTAGCCTTCAGGATGATATAAGTTACCAAAGCGAGAGAAGAAGAGGGCAAGCTATTGTCTTCCTTCCAAAAGCACCCTCCAAGCACCTGTGGATTAAGCGTGAGCTGGGGAGAAGGACTGATAAGGAGCAGTGAAAATACATTCCCAAGCCCCATCTTTGTCCCTGGACTTTTCTCTCTGCTGAGGAAAGGCCACAGAAACCAGACTTTAAGTATAAAAGGCCCCTAGGCATCCCAAAGATGTTCTTCGGGCACTTGGTCTAAGCCATTTATTCATATTTTACACATTAGTATTATGCTTTTGGTGATCTTGTTGTAAGCGGATTAAGGGTTAGCAGGCAGCCTTGCTGGGGGTTGACAAGTTGCCGTTGCAGGCAGGCACTGGGAGAAAAGCACCTGATGGGCCGGTAGAAGGGAGAGAGAAAAACAAAGCAATATCACACCAGCAAAAGCACTTAAGAGCAACCCAGATTGGGATCGTTTAGTTCAGGGTCGAGTAAATGCTCCCGGGTAGATCACTGAATCTCTGCTCTAGGAAAATCCCTTTCTGGGCCTCAGTCTCCCTATCTGCAAAATGAACAATTTCCATCAAGGGTTCTGAGAGTTTATGATTCTGCAGAAGCTTCCTCACTCCCCAACCATACAGGTCATAGGTTTCATCAAGGCCCAGACTCCAGTCTTCTGGGGTTTTGGGTAATGAGGCTTTTCTGCCACAAACTCCCGAGGGTAGAGACTGTCCTTAGGGGAAGTCCACCACAAAGGTGTCTGGGCTGTGCCCCCTAAGGAGAAACAGAATGCCCCAGGAGCTGGCATAGAGGTGGTGGCCCTTGGTATGCTTGCTGCCCACGGAAGGAGTGAAAAGGAAGGCTGACTGCGAGCACAGCGGAAGTGCCTGAGGTCTGACAGTTGCTTTCAGCGCTCTGCAGCCGGGAGGGAAGTAAAACTGAGCATCTGGCCGGTTCTACCTTGAAAGC
This sequence comes from Ailuropoda melanoleuca, assembly GCF_002007445.2. NCBI lineage: Eukaryota > Metazoa > Chordata > Mammalia > Carnivora > Ursidae > Ailuropoda > Ailuropoda melanoleuca. The sequence continues at coordinate 1,518 of NW_023200421.1, forward strand.
TCATGGGACAGCAACAGGTGAGGCCTTGTGCAGGCCCGTTCTCTGGTCCAGAGGTTGGCCACAGGCCAGGGGAGGTCCCTGGAGAGTAGGCTGGCCCAAGGACTTGGGGGCGGGCAGAGGAAAAAGCCCTGAAGCTGATTCACATCCTNGTCCTTGGGCAAATCTCTGTGTCTCTTTGGGCTCAGTTTCCCTACTTGCAAACATGGAATTGGGATTAAATTTGCCTGTGCCCTAAGTATTTCCGGAATGGTGGGCATTGGGAATACAGAGACAATTTGGTTGGAAGGAAATCTGGCCTGTTACCTTGCCAGTAAGG
>NW_023200422.1:0-238 GCF_002007445.2 Ailuropoda melanoleuca
GAGTGCATGCCGGAGGAGGGGCTAGTTAACTCTGGAAGAATTTAGGTAGGCATTTGATGTTTTTGACATGTTAAAGGGATCTTTTTAAAAACTGAAATGGGACCACAACCCTCTTCTTCAAACCCACATTTACTCTAAAGTTCTTGAGGTCGAGGAAGAGATGCTTTTTTTTTTTTTTTTAAAGATTTTATTTATTTATTTGACAGAGACAGAGACAGCCAGCGAGAGAGGGAACACA
>NW_023200422.1:322-649 GCF_002007445.2 Ailuropoda melanoleuca
GGGATCACGCCCTGAGCCGAAGGCAGACGCTTAACGGCTGTGCCACCCAGGCGCCCCGAGGAAGAGATTCTTTTTAAAAAATTTTTCCTCGAGGGCAGTTTCTGCACACAAAAAGAAATCAGTGGCTAACTTAAGTTTCTAAAAATTAATATTTGATTGACGGAAATGGTAAATTACAAAACAATGGTTGAGCTCTTCTCTAAAAGCTTTTTAAAAAAAAGATTTATTTATTTTAGAGAGAGAGAAAGAGAGAGAAAGCACAGGGCCAGGGCAATAGAGGGAGAAGAAGAGAGAGAATCTCAAGCGACTCCCTGCTGAGCAAGGAGC
>NW_023200423.1:0-5931 GCF_002007445.2 Ailuropoda melanoleuca
TCTCTCTCCCTCTGCCCCTCCCCCCACGTATGCTCTCTCTAAATTAAAAATAAATAAATAAAATCTTTACAAATAAAGACACCTTATTTAATACAGTAATGTCGATTACCATTGAACTCCTGGCCAAAAGCCCTATAGCTCATGCTGGAACAAAGCTTATTTAACACCTGTATTTTCTCCTGGGTAAATCACAGCCTTCTTGTGCTTAGAAGCACTAGCCTGCACTTCAGCACTGTGCTTGGAGTCCAACTCAAACAGAGCAATCACCAACAAAAAGCTCAAAAACACCAGAAAATGTGGTGCTAAACAGACTGCAGAAAGGACTCTTATTCCCTCTATAGGACCTGAAACAAGAAGGCAAAGAATCCCTGTATTCAACCTCAGCTGGGAACATTTACATTGGGCAACCCAGATTTTTTACTGCTGTGTGTAGGCACACGTCCAAATGACTGTGAATGCTCTGTGAATATTGATTTGGGGAATACAAGTAAATTTTAGCAAGTAGACAAATTAACAAATACAGAGCCCATGAATAATGAGGACCAATTATACCACCATCAATTTTATGGTTTCGACATTGTGTAAAAGGTACACATAAACTCTACTAATTTTTTAACTTCTTGTTAGTCTTAAAATACTTCAAAATAAAACATTATTATAAGGAGGGGTGATTAAATATATTATCATATCTGCAAGCAATGAATTATTATAGAACCATTAAAAGAGTGTTGACTTATTTCTAGTATAATCCCATTCAATTAAAATATACACATATCTCTCAATTATGAAATGCTAAGGGGGAAGACAATGTGTGGTTTTAACTTCCTCCTTCACAATGTCCTTTTTTGAGACAGGTTCACTAACATGTTTAATCTCCAACTGGGTTCCCTTCAGATATTTCCTTGGCTTACCTGATCATTCTAACTTAAATTGAATTCCAGGGCAGGGAAGGCAATTCATATATCGAGATAAGACATTTTGTTTAAGTGCNCTGTTTAAGTGTTAAAACTGTCTGAGAAGACCACTCTTTCAACTTGCTCTCTCATGTGAGTCCCACCAATTCAGAGTTACCATGTGTCAGAATGTTTGGAAAGAGTGTTGTGAAGCCATCAGAATTCATCTATTGCCTTTCTGTCTGATCCCCCACATTCTAGGTTTTGATGCAAGTTTAGAAATCTTTGGCTCCCATGTACAGAAATTGCTAGAAAAAGAAGAGGGACTGATGTTAATGAGCACTGACTATAAGTAAGGCACAACATGGTCCCAGTACCTTCCAGAGGAACAGAGTGAGTCTTAGAAAAGGACGAAATCCATCCTGAATACTCATAGATGTTATCAGAGTTTGTCATGTTCCTACCTGGCCTTTTTCAGAGGACTATAATTCGAGAGTAAATGTTCGGAAATAGTAATGTCAGGAACCCCAAGTCATTCTCATGGCTTCAAAGACTTCAAAACCCTCCCAGAGAAGGCAGTGTAAAAATAAAGCTGTATCAGGGTGGTGGTATTAAAAATCAAAAGGAAAGAGATTTGGAGCCTAATGCTATAATTAATTTTGTAATTACATAAGACTGTCCAGAACTGGGAATTTGAGTTCTTAGAAAGTAAATAAATTTAAATGAGAATTACTTAACTAAAAATTTGATAAGACACTATTTTAGTAAAAAGACATTATGTGAAGTATAGTCAGCAAGACTGGTAAAANATTGATTTTAGTAAAAAGACATTATATGAAGTATAGTCAGCAAGACTGGTAAAATAAGGAAGTACTTGTCTTGGAGTTTAATGGAACATCATCCCAATNTTTTAGTAAAAAGACATTATGTGAAGTATAGTCAGCAAGACTGGTAAAATAAGGAAGTACTTGTCTTGGAGTTTAATGGAACATCATCCCAATTGCCAAGACGCTGTCTCAGCAGAAAACACAGCCCACAGGATGCTATTAGGTAGGAAGAGGTGGTTTTCATGGCTAAAAAGAGGAGTGGGCAGGGCCTGGGGGGAAACCTCTCCTGATTCTGCAGCTTTACATGTGATAACCAATTGCCTTCTGATTTAACTGTAAAAAACACAAGATTTCCTTGGCCAGTCCAAGATTTCTTCAGGGTAGAGAAAGGTATCTCTGAAACCTGGGCCACTGCTTAGGACAGAAAAACAATGACAACATTAAGGCCTGGGAGAAAAAATGCTTATCTTCATTTGTTCTTCAATGGAGACTTGAAGCCACATATATTTTTCAATAAGTATCCTCCTCCTACTTTGTCACAATCTTTCTCTAACAAGGGAAAATGCCCTTTATCTTAAGTTTCTGTTTAAAAAGCTCTCCTTGTCAGAAACATAGTAAAGTATTGTGTTGTCATATGCAATATCAAATCGGTGCTAATGACTGTGTTTGGAATAAAATGTAGATAGCAGAAAGACAAATTATAAAACCAAGCTTTATTTTATACCATCCCCATGGAGGGACCATAGTGGATGTTGATTTATTGAATCAAAGTAAAGCCTGTGTTGGTTAAAGTGCCTAATGACATAATTAAACCTTTGATCATGTGCAATGTTTGAGCTCTGCTTTAGTTTTTTGCTACACATGTAAAAGCAATAGTAACTCTTTGGTTCACAGTTAAAAAAGAGGAAGAATCAAGAAACAAAAAAAAAAGTTTTTTTTTTTTCTGATCATTGGAATAGCTGTGGTGTGTTACAAATCAATTGCTAAGGATGCCTTTATACATCAGATGTATTCAAGATATACATTGATTCAGTCACTCAGAATAAATCAGAGCTCATCTAATGGGAGGTTAAGATACTAAAGCACATCAGCTTCAATTTTCCTGCAGATTTCATCCTCCAACTGTATCTGAAATTTAGTTGTCCAGACAGTCCCAAGATACTGACGGAGACATGTAGTTAATTTGTCCATTAGAATCTAAGATGCTTTGAAAGGTAGGCAGATCATTCTCAGGAAACTTGACTGTTTAAATAACAGAGTTGTTAGCAAAATGGCATGTTGAAAATCTAGGCCCACCAGGGTGAATGGTTCCCTTTGGATTTGCTTTTTTAAGTTTTTATTTAGAAATAATTATAGGACTTGCAGGGATAATACAGAGAGATGGGTCTCTTGTCTTTTTCACCCAGATCACCCGCTGGTTCCATCTGACATAATTGCAGCCTAGGATCAAAACCAGGAATTTGACACTGGTACAATGTGTGTGTGTGTGTGCAATTTTAGATATAAAATTATTTCATTACACAATGATCTCCCTCATATTACCCTTCTAATCACACCATCACCTCCTCCATCCTCCATTCCCAACCTTTGACAACCACTAATCTATTTTCCATCTCTATAAAAAGGCAGCTCAATGTCCTTGAAATCCATCCAGGTTGGTATGTGTCAATAGCTTGTTCTTTTTTATGGCTGAGTAGTATTCTGGGGTATGAATGGACCACAATTTGTTTAGCCATTTACCTACTAAGGCATACTTTGACTGTTTCCAGCTTATGGCTGTAATAAAGTTACTATGAACAATTACANGCTATGAACAATTACATACAAGTTTTTGATGTGAACATTAGGTTTTCATTTCTCTGTGACAAATGCCCAGGAATGCAACTGCTGGGGCTTATGATAAATGTGTATTTTTGTTTTTTGGGTTTTTGTTAGAAAATGACAAATTATTTTCCAGGAGTGGCTGTACTATTTTACTTTCCACTAGAAATGTATGTGTGGACTAGTCTTTCCACATCTTCACCAGTACTTTACCAGTGTGTGTTTTTAATCATGAGTTTTTCAGAGTTTCTTATATATTCTGGATGGGAACCCTTTGTCAGATATGTGGTTTGTTAATATTTTCTCCCAGCCTGTAGATACTCTTCTCTTAAATGGTTATTTAAAAGATTAAATGTTTTCAATTTTCATGAAGTCCAATTTATCAGTTTTTTCTTTGATGATCCTGTTTGTGCCCTAACAACTTTTCATTAAGGGGTTGGTCCTAAGGATTTACTCTGATGTTGTCTTCTATAAGTTTTATAGTTTTACATTTTACACTTAAATCTATGATCCATTTTGAGTTATTTTTTTCTACAATGAGCAAGGTTTAGGTCGGGGTTCGTTCCCCCCCCCTTTGGATGTCCAGTTGCTCTAACAGTATTTGTTGAAAAGACTACCGACTACCCTTCCTCCATTGAATTGCTTTTGTCCCATTGTCAAAAATCAGTTGGCTGCACTTATAGGAGTCTATTTCTGGATTCTCTCTCTTTTTCCATTTATCTATGTATCTATCCCTCCACCAAATATACTATTGTATAACAAATCTGAAAATTGATAGAATGATTCCTTTGACTTTACTCTTATTTTTCAGTATTATTTTCAGGTATTCTAGTTCCACTGGTTTTCCATATCAGTTTTAGAGTAGTCTTGCCTATGTACAAAAATAGGATTGCNCTTTTTCCATTTATCTATGTATCTATCCCTCCACCAAATATACTATTGTATAATAAATCTGAAAATTGATAGAATGATTCCTTTGACTTTACTCTTATTTTTCAGTATTATTTTTAGGTATTCTAGTTCCACTGGTTTTCCATATCAGTTTTAGAGTAGTCTTGCCTATGTACAAAAATAGGATTGCATTAAACTTTTTAATTTTAGGAGAATTGGTCTTTACTAATTGTAGATTTCCAATCCATGAGCAGGGAATATCTCTTCACTTTTTTAGATCTTTTCCCCCCCATTGGTACTATGTAATTTTCAGCATGCAAGTCCTATACAGGTTTTGAAAGATTTGCAACTAAGTATTTCATATTTTTGGAGTAACTGTTAATATTTTATTTTTAAATTTCATTTTCCATGTGTTCATTGCTACCACATAGAAATACAATTGATTTTTGAATGTTGATCATGTATCATGAGATCTTATTGAATTCACTTAGAAGTTCAAAGTTCTGGGAGGTTTTATTTTCTTTTTATATATTCTTTGGGATTTTTCGTTTAGAACCTCATGCTATTCACAAAAAGATTCCTTTTTATTTCCTCCTTTCTGATGCATGTGCCTTTTCTTACCTTATAGTACTAGCTAAAACTTCTAGGACCATCTTGAATAAGGGTGGTGAGAGCAGTCATCCTTGCTTTGTACTTGATCTTAGGGGACAAGCATTTAGTCTTTTACCATAAAGTAAAATGTGAGTGGCAGGGTTTTTGTAGGTGCTTTTTATCAATTTGAAGCTCACCTCTATTTCTTTTTTTCTGAGAATTTTTATCGCAAATAGGTGTTGAACATTGTCAAATACTTTTTCATGCATCAAATGACACGATCTTGTCTTTAACCTGTAATAACATTGAGCTGTATTGATTGATATCTGAATATAACAACCTTGTATCCCTGGAATAAACCTCTCTTGGGGATGGTGTATACTCCTTTTCATTTATTACTCAGCTCTATCTGTAAGTATTTTGTCAGTGATTTCTGTGTGTGTGTGTGTGTATATATATGTGTGTGTGTGTGTGTGTGTGTGTATATATATATTCATGAGGGATGTTGGTGCTTAGTTTTCCTTTTTTTGTACTGCCTTTTTCTCATCTGGTTTTAGAATAATAGTAGCTTTATAGAATGAACTGGGGAATGCTCCCTTCTCTTTTCTGGGACACATTGTTGAGAGTTGGTGCTAATTCTGCCTCAGACTTAGTAGACTTCTCTAGTAAAACAGTGTGGGCTTTGAGAATTTCTTGTCTATGCACACCGATGTTTCCAAGTTACTGGTTTCTCCAGCACCCAGAGACAGAGACAGAAAGAAAACCCAGGGAATTCACTCTCACATTGGTCCCCGGATCCCAGGCTTCCTAGCTAGTCTGCCTTCCTGTTTCTACCTCATAGACTTCTGTTATATCTGTCCAGAGCTTTTACTTATACTTAGTGGGATAAACAAGGAAGGTGCATACAT
>NW_023200425.1:0-3439 GCF_002007445.2 Ailuropoda melanoleuca
AATCGATTGTGGTGATGGACGTGGGGGTGTTTATGTCCAAACATATCAAATTGTACACATTAATTTGTGCAGTTCTTTGTAAATCGAATATACCTCAGTGAATTTTTTTTTTAAGTCAGTAAGGGTGCTTGGAAACCTCCTTGTGATTTTAAACACTCAGACTTCTCATTCCGTTCTCTGTCTTAGAAAACTCTCTGCTTTTAAAGGGTGCGTGTGATTAGATTAGGTCCCCTTTTTATCTTAAGATTAACTGATTATTAGTCTTACGGCATCCGCAGAATCTTTCTGCCATGTAAGTTGACATTATCACAGGAGTCATACCAGGTGCTGGAGGTCATGGGGGCTTAGAATTCTGCCTACCACCTCCTCATTCGCTTATTTTTAATCCTAACAGTTTATTGAGCTCCTACTATATTCTAGCCTTTGGGATACAGAAGTGAACCAGACAGGCATGATCCTGGCCCCACGAGTAGAAAGTTAATACCTAACGTGTCATGAATGGGTGGGTGGATAGATAGATGTGTAAAGGTCTAAATGCACATTCAGAGAAAAGCAACAGAAGACTGAGACTCGATATTATTGAGTACATTTTAAAGGTCCATGTATCATCTTGAATGGAAATGTTGCTCAACTTCTAATGAGGAGCCTAATACATCAATATCTCTGTTATCACTGACTGATGACCTCGCATAATAAAAGATCTTGACTTGCGTATATGTTAACAATTAATGGAATGTGTAATGCTTCTCACAGAGTATATGGAAAGTAATAAAGAGGTGTAAGTGAGAATTACACGGGTTAGTTGGTGTCATTAATGGTTCTTTTGTTCTGCTAGAGCAGCAGTATCTTATTCGGGAGACAGGGCTGCAGTTATGGTTGCCAAAATGACTTAAACATGCCAATTCAACTATGATTGGTTGCTTAAGGGCTTACCATTGCAAAGACCCCTCACTCAAGTATATTAACCAGACTTTCCACTTCTGACCTCCCCCTTTCCTTGACTCTTTCAGGGCTTTAGCCACATGTCTGTTGTCAGAGTATGGTTCCACTCCTATAATTATTTCTATGCTCCTGTGATGGTTATTTATTTCCCAGAAGGTTTCTAATCCAGCATCCAACCCCTAATGAAATAGAATCATAGTGATCAGTTTTACAATAGACACAACTACACATGGGACCCTATTTATTTATTCAGAAATATCTGTCATAATGATTGAATGAGGGGCTAATATTCAGAGCTGGGAAAAGCAATACTGTATATTAGGAAGAATCAGCATTTGTTAGCATAAATAAGACTCTGAGTCTTGATTTTAAGTGTCAGTGTGTTAAAAAAACATTGACTAAACCCAGTGTGAAATTACAAGTTGTAATGCAAATATATTTGGGGAAATGCAAACACATTTATCTATGCATTGATTCATTCACTCGGCAATTTGTTGAGTGCCTAGCACGTGTCAGGAGCTTTCCTAGATGCAGGGGATGCAGGGAGGAAATATGCGGAAAATCACATCGCCCTCCAAGAGCTTATATTCTAGTAGAGGGAATTAGAAAATGCACAAAATAAATACAGACATCATTCCATTATCATTTATTCTTAGACAGCAATGACTTTAATGTTAACAAAGAATTTTGGTTGGAACAAACTTGGAGGGTTGGTAATAGAAATATAAAGAAATTTGCACTGTTTGCACATGTATCCATTCGTTCTTCTGTCGAGGTTGATAAGAACAGTTTCGTCTTGTTTGGCTCGCAGACTTTTCAAGTCCACTTAAGACACAAAGCCATCAGTTGGGTGAATGTATTCACATTGGTGCTCGGTAAATGCTTATTGAATGCATAAATATCACGGAGTTTAATTTTAATTCCAAATAATATAGTTGAGTTTTATAAGTATTTGCAAATTCTGTACTTGTAATTTTACCCTAGATTTAGTGAATAATAGTGTCAGCAGTACTAATCATAACTGCTACAATTTAATCTTTAGGTCTTGGTTTAATTTCACCTATTTAGAGAAGTTTCCTTGACCATTCATTCTATCGCAAGCATATGAACTGTTACCTAACACTGCGTCTTTTTGGTTGCTTTGATACTTATTTTTTTAACACATGCACACCCTGAGATTTTTACGTATAATTGCTTTTTATCTCTTTTTCCTGTAAACTCTGGGTGAGGTGGGGAGCGGTTAAGTCTGTTTTATCACCATAGACCTTCCATGATTCCATGACGATGACTAGCACATAGCCGTCCTTCAAGAATGTTTATTGAATGAATGACATCTCTTCCCCTCTTTTCCTCTCCCCTGTTCTCCCTCCTTTATTCCCTCCCTTCCTTCCTTGTATTTTCTTCTCTCCCATTACTAATTATTTTATCAAAATACAAACATTTCTAGAACTAACAGTAATGACACCTAGTTTATTTATGGAGAGTTTATGGTGTACCAGACACCATCGAAGCCAAGTAATGGTAGTGATGAAACATGAAGAAAACTAATGTTTGAGTGCCTACTCTTATCAGGCCCCTTGTCAGGTTCTTTCCAAACATGATTCTCCAATCCTTGCAGCATCCATACACAATAAACATTCTTCTCTCCATTCAACAGGGAAAACTCAGAGATTTTGACAGGGCAGGTAGCATGCCCAAGATCATACAGGTAAAGAGCGGTAAAGGTAGAACTAAGATGTAGAAAAATCTGTCTGAATCATAGCCTGTGTTCTTCAACTACACTTTGTTGTCTCAAGGTAAACCAGCAGTCCTAAAGGACTGGGGTTGTGAGCATTGGCTGGCATGTCGAGGTACATATCGACATTGCTCTTGTGAGTAATGCCTTAAAAATAAGAACATCATCTAGCCACTGGAATCCCCCGGTCTTCAAATTTAGAGAGCTAAATGTTCCCAGGGGAGCTGGAGAATGGCACTTTGGGCTCCCATTGTACCCAAGGGTTGGGATGACTACCTCCCTCTTTAGGTCACTGGAGACTACCTCTTTACTCTCCATGTCTCCTTCCCTTTTCTCCAGGCAACAGCTGGGTTCACATTTGGGAAAACTCTCCTTTCCTGGTGAAAGCTATTCCCTCACTCCTGGGACAGAGCTTATGCTCCAGGCCTAAGCTGACTGTGACATTGCATTCCGCTAGCCACAAGGATGAGTTCAAGTTCAGGGTGAGCTGAGCTGGCCCTATCACAGTAAATCCTGAGGTCCTTGTGGGTATCACCAGAAGAAAGACTCTTTTTCTGGATCTTTTCATGAGTAATTAGGACCTGAAGGTGCTGCGGTCTTATTTTGTCCCTGGGGAGAGCCTACGGCATCTAAAGGTCCCCAGCATACCCCAACAGTGGGGTCAAGAGCTGGAGAAAATGTGGTTCCTGTTTATATTGTTTAGCTCTGGATCAGGTGTACCTGAATTCTTTTTTTTTTTTTTTTTTTTTTCAAGCCATTTTG
>NW_023200426.1:0-641 GCF_002007445.2 Ailuropoda melanoleuca
TTGTATTTTTTCTGCAAGGGACTTGGAGCCACTATTATCTGAAACAATCTGTTTTAAAAAAGGTTTCCATCGTTTCAGACTTACATAACTGTTGTAGTAATTTTATAATAAATTTCCTTAAATTTTTAACCCAAGTTCCCCAGGTGTTAACATTTTCCACATTGGTTTATTATTTTCTCTCTACTTGTATTTCTAAATTTTTTATGAACCATTTGAAAGGATGTTGTATGTATGATGCATTTGTCCTACATACTTGAATGTGTGTTCCCTGAAAACCAAAGCCATTCTCTTACAAAAATGTTTCATTGATCAAAATCAGGAAACTAATGCCAATACATTGCTGTTACCTAATCTATAGATCCTATTCTTTTGTTAATTACCCAATAATGTCCTCTGTAAAAAAAAGAAAATGCAGTAGTATGATGTGTGACATTTAGTAGTCACGTCTCTTTATTCTCTTTTAATATGNTGTCTCTTTATTCTCTTTTAATATGAAATGGTTCCTCTGTTTCTCATTTTCCTTCAGGATTTCAACACTCTTCAAGAGTAGATGACAATTATTTTGTAGAATGTCCTTCAGTTTAGGTTTTTCTGATATTTCTCTGTGAGGAGATTCAGGTTATGCATTTTGACAGAAATAC
>NW_023200427.1:0-1519 GCF_002007445.2 Ailuropoda melanoleuca
TTGTTTTGTTTCTACTTTTTGATGAAACCGGTCTGCGGATTGTTTTGGTCTCATTGTGAAAGTAGTTTATAATACTGCTTTACTGAAAGCATGTTTAGGGTTCATTTTTTGAGAGACTGATGAAGTGCTTGCTGAAATGCAGTTTCTGCCCTTACGGAGTCGACAGATGGAAATATGTAATTCCGTGGAGATGCTGAAGGTTCCTACTTCCCGATTTTTAAATGAGATCATATTCTTTAAGGCCTTACTTCAAACCTATGTGGAATGCTGCAGTGAGTGTTGAGAGTACCAGCAGATAGTCACGGCCCGATGCTGGCCAGCTGTGTGGCTGTAGGCAAGTTCCTTTACTTCTCTGAGCCTCAGTTTTCCCACCTGTAAAAACCAGTTAGAACAGATGATCCTAAAGTCATTTCAGCTCCGCCATTTTGATTCTTCTGGAGACTCTAATGCTAGACCCCTCTAGATACAGCAACATTTCTTTATTTTCAAAAGAAGGAGGAAAAAATATTGGAAACAGAGAACAGTATGACACTGTTCCTATTGCCCGGAATGAACAAATACTAACATTCTGTAATATTTGCATCAACTCTTTTTTTAGCAGGATAAATATTGCCGTTAAATTTGTTACCCTTTCCACTCCCCTACCCTTCCCCTCTCCCTGTAGACAAACATCATGAGCGTATCTTCCCAGGCACATTTTACTTTATTTATTATATACATAACCATAATGATGACAGAGTGTAATATGTTTAATTTACATAAGTCATAGCATAGCATCTAACTTGCTTTTTTCACTTCATATGTTTTTGAGCTCTGTCTTTATTGAACCATGTAGCTCTATTCTGTTTTCCCATTTTCCTTGGGGTGGGCATGGTGTTTGAAGGGCTTGCTTTGTACTCATCTACTCGTGCACACATACAGGGTGTCTTAAAGCCTCTAGGTGGCTACTGTGCCCCTTTTCAACCTGACTAGGTTTTGTCAAATTAATCTCCAAGTTGATGCCATCAGCAGCATATGAGTTTTCTCATTTCTCCACATCCTCTTGGATACTAGATATTTTGGCGGCTTTAAATGTGTTGTTTTGGATACAAGTGAGGTGATGTCTGACTGGTGTGCCCTTCCTACCTTACTAGTCAAGAGGGCATTTCTGTTGTTGGCTTTTTCTCAGAGATCTTTGTATAATCTGGATACTAATCCTTTACCTGTTGTGTAGATTTCAAATATCTTCTTTCAGTTTTTGCAGTTTTTAAACTTGAAGGTATTGGATTGTATATTTTAAATTTGTTTTATTTTATCAGTTACTGGATTTTATATGTACATGTTGAGTCCCCCTGGAGAAACCCTTCCACACCCACTGGCATCGGCTCTGTTTGTTTTCTGATAGGCTTAACTGGTGGTTTTCAATTTTAGGGGTTTGGGTATCTGGGATGTATCTAATGAATGATGTGAGGTATTATGACAACATTTTCTTTCTCCTGTGGTAGTTATTGCCGGGTTTTTGTTTTTGTTTTTAAAGATT
>NW_023200427.1:1637-1909 GCF_002007445.2 Ailuropoda melanoleuca
GGGGCTCGATCCCAGGGCTCCAGGATCACTCCCTGAGCCAAAGGCAGACGCTTAACGACTGAGCCACCCAGGCGCCCCAGTATTGCCGAGGTTTTTGCTAAGAAGTCCAGATCCACAGAAATTCCTTTTTTTTTCCTTTCCTTTTCTTTTTTTTTTTTTTTTAAGTATCAGTTGACACACAGTATTACATCAGTTTCAGGCATAGATCCAGGAATTCTTAAACAAGACAACAAAATGTCCCTACTGGTCACTTCTCCGTTGGAAGGTGAAGA
>NW_023200428.1:0-675 GCF_002007445.2 Ailuropoda melanoleuca
TCTCCAAACTTATTAGCCCACAAATATTATTTATTTTCCAAAAAATCAGTGAAGACCATAACTAGAGTTGTTCTGAATTTCTTTCTGCCTCGAGCGTATTAAGGTTATTTCTGTGGTTCACTCACTCTGTTATGCAGGGCTTTGATCAAACGTTGCCTCCACAGAGACCACTGTATATGAAACTGCATAACCTGCTTTGTTACTTTTTTGTTGTTAAGAATTGAGTATTTGACTATTATAAAATGGTAACTCTGGGAATTAGATTCTTCTCTTCCCTAGTGTGCTTTATTTTTAATTAATTAACTTATTTTTGATTGTTGAGGGAGTAGTGGTCCATTTTTTANCAGGGAGTAGTGGTCCCTTTTTTAGTGATTTTCCTCAACTATTTTTGCAAAAACTATATTCCTTTTCATCTGTGGTCACTTATATCTTTCACTTAGCATCTGTTCGACTAGTGTTGTGATTTTACAACGCTGAATTTTTACAGAGGTTGATTTGAACCAGGAACTAAAATAAAACACAAAAACCTCAAAAACAACCATTTTGGGGGATATTCTTTTTTTTCATGATTTTTTATTATATTATGTTAGTCACCATACAGTATATCCCCGGATTCCGATGTAAACTTCGATGCTCCATTAGTTGCGTATAACACCCAGTGCACCATGCAATACG
>NW_023200429.1:0-1214 GCF_002007445.2 Ailuropoda melanoleuca
ATTGGATAAGGGCACACCATATTCCAGTCATTGTAATTAGTATTTGATGTATGACATTATATTTTATTTAAACTACACACAGGGGCGCCTGTGTGGCTCAGTCGGTTAACCATCAGTTTTGGCTCAGGACATGATTTAAGGGTAGTGAGATCAAGCCCCGCCTCTCTCTCTCTCTCTCTCACTAAAATTAAATAAATAATGAATAAACTACACACAGACATTCACACACACACACACACACACACACACACAGTTTAAAGTCAGTATTGTTACCTTTAGCTTACACATGGGGATATAGAAACTCAAAAAGAGCTTGATGAGATCATGGCTATTAAGTGAAAGAGCTAACCCCTAGTTACTACACACACTGTGTCCTTTACTTTTAAAAATTATTTTAATCATGCAATTCTACATTAATATATGTTTATCAGAACATTCAAACTAGAATTTATGAAGTAGAAAGTAAAATGCTGTCTTCATCATCAACCCCTGCTCTCTTACAATCTCACCTCTCTCTCCAGAGGTAAAAATTGCCAAAATTTGAGTGTATATTGTTTCTGAATAGCTTAGTTTTCACGTATAAATATTATATATTTAGTGTCATATTTTATGAATTACATTATATATTTCCCTATCAAGAAAACACCTTAGAGATGCATACCTCTTAGTACATTTAGGTATATCATCTTTATTTTTTTTTGAAGATTTTATTTNTATAGAAACTCAAAAAGAGCTTGACGAGATCATGGCTATTAAGTGAAAGAGCTAACCCCTAGTTACTACACACACTGTGTCCTTTACTTTTAAAAATTATTTTAATCATGCAATTCTACATTAATATATGTTTATCAGAACATTCAAACTAGAATTTATGAAGTAGAAAGTAAAATGCTGTCTTCATCATCAACCCCTGCTCTCTTACAATCTCACCTCTCTCTCCAGAGGTAAAAATTGCCAAAATTTGAGTGTATATTGTTTCTGAATAGCTNTGCTGTCTTCATCATCAACCCCTGCTCTCTTACAATCTCACCTCTCTCTCCAGAGGTAAAAATTGCCAAAATTTGAGTGTATATTGTTTCTGAATAGCTTAGTTTTCACGTATAAATATTATATATTTAGTGTCATATTTTATGAATTACATTATATATTTCCCTATCAAGAAAACACCTTAGAGATGCATACCTCTTAGTACATTTAGGTATATCATCTTTATT
>NW_023200430.1:0-626 GCF_002007445.2 Ailuropoda melanoleuca
TTTCTATGTATTAAGTGAAACAGCTGTCTTTCCAATCTTGAAGAAGTATCCTTGTATATGAAAAGAAACATTCAACCTTGCCTTACTTCTTCTTTATCTTTCAAGCCTTTGTAATTGTCTAAGCAGCCTGAATATTCTTGATGGGTTACAGTTGTTGAAGACATACCGGGTCCTGTGAGTGTCCCAGAGGGAGGGCTCTCAGCCCCAAGTTTCAGGCTGGTTGGAAGCCGGATGCTCAGGCAGCAGCTTTTAAGGTATGCAAACATACAGTCCTGTGGGACTGCAATCATAAACCTTGTTGGCCTCTAAACCACTCAATGTGGAGGTGTCCCTTTGGCAACAGTTAAAAAATCAGGGCTCTGGGGCGCCTGGGTAGCACAGTCATTAGGCATCTGCCTTCGGCTCAGGGTGATCCCGGCATTCCGGGATCGAGTCCCACATTGGGCTCTTTCGCTCTNTCGCTCTGAGCCTGCTTCTTCCTCTCCCACTCCCCCTGCTCGTGTCCCTCTCTTGCTGGCTGTCTATCTCTGTCAAATAAATAAATAAAAAATCTTTAAAAAAAATCAGGGCTCCAGATGAGTTTATGAGCACCTTTTTGGGAGATACCAGCAAGCTGTAGTGAGTCA
>NW_023200431.1:0-1509 GCF_002007445.2 Ailuropoda melanoleuca
AGATGTCTCAAGAATTCCTTCTTGGTTGTTGGCTCCGGACTCCACCCCACTGACCCTCCCCGATATCCCACGATATCCCACAACCCCTTCACCCAGCACTGCTGGGAGGAGGTCGACAAAGCGGACCCAAATGTGGCTGTTTTCTCCTTCCAGATGGTATCTGAGACCCCACATCTTAGAGGCCGTCCCTCCAGCCTGGTGTGTGGACTGACCTCCTGCCAGCTCTGCCCTCACCTCGCCCCCCTACCTGTCAGCTTCCATACAGCTAAAGTGCCGGCTTATTTCTATTTTTCTGAACATGAACTGGCCCGCCTCACTCCCTGCTTAGAACCCCGCCCTGGCCTCTCGCTGCACTGAGAACCAGCCCCAGGCTCCTCACCTTGGCCTCCTGGGGGTCCCTGCCCCCCCCAAGGGCCCCAATTCCACTTGCTGCGAGCTGGACTCCAGGTATGCTCCCAGAGATTCGATTCCGAAGTGCAGGGTGGGCTACTGCCCCTCGGGGGGGGGCGGGGGGCAGACACCCATGAAGTTGGGGACGACTGGAGCGGAGGGTTGTGCAGGACTGGGGGCATCCAGCTGGGTTTAAAGATGCGTGAAGTGTTAAAAAATAGAACCAGGAAGGACATTCCGGATGGAATAGCAGGAGCAATGTGCAGAGCCCAGAGGGAGGTCCTGAGCGGGGGCAGGGAAGGTGGGGTCTCACCCCCCAGGAGTCAAGAGAGCAGCCCAGCGAGGGGGCCGAGGAGCTCGGACTGTGCACCCCGCCACCCTGAGGCCGGAGCCCACGGTGCTGCCGCGGACCCCAAATATGCAGAGGAGTGATTGGAGGGGAAGTCAACTCCTGTCANACCCCAAATATACAGAGGAGTGATTGGAGGGGAAGTCAACTCCTGTCACACACTCCGTCTCTCCCATCACCGTATCTGAAGGAGCCGGCCTTCGCCTCTCAAACTCACCCCATTGTGGGGTGCCCTGGGTGTGTGTGTGAGAGGGAGCTGGAGGGAGAGGAGGAGGAGAGGAGGAGGGAGGGAGGGGATGCGAGAGAGCGTGGGTGCACATTCGGGGGGGAAACTTGTGGTCCACCAAATCATCAAGGCTGCTGTTTTGCTGCTGGGGATGTGCCCCCCATCCGCACCCCATCTTCTCCCCAAAATATCCTATTTCTCAAGCTGTCTAATTTCTCATTTGACAAGCTCTCGCTTTCCAGTGTTCCTAAAATGTGGCTCCTGGCCTGGGGCCCGTGCTGAGCCCGGCAGCCGTGGCCAATACTTCCGCNAAATACTTCCGCGCCTTTGGAAGACTGGGCCCCTTTACCTCGGTTACCAGTAAACTCAATCTTCCAGACTGTCACCACGTGTGTTAACATTTTGGAGCTGAGACAGGGTTTTCCTGACAACAGTCAAATATTTTTCTCTTAATGCCATTTAGCAAAGATTCTCTGCCTCCTTTCCCCCTCCCCTCCTCTCTCTCTTCCCCTCTCCTTTCCTCCCTTCCTTCCCTCCCTCATTC
>NW_023200432.1:0-1224 GCF_002007445.2 Ailuropoda melanoleuca
TCTGCCCTCACCTCGCCCCCCTACCTGTCAGCTTCCATACAGCTAAAGTGCCGGCTTATTTCTATTTTTCTCAACATGAACTGGCTCGCCTCACTCCCTGCTTAGAACCCCGCCCTGGCCTCGCGCTGCACTGAGAACCAGCCCCAGGCTCCTCACCTTGTCCTCCTGGGGGTCCCTGCCCCCCCCAAGGGCCCCAATTCCACTTGCTGCGAGCTGGACTCCAGGTATGCTCCCAGAGATTCGATTCCGAAGTGCAGGGTGGGCTACTGCCCCTCGGGGGGGGGCGGGGGGCAGACACCCATGAAGTTGGGGACGACTGGAGCGGAGGGTTGTGCAGGACTGGGGGCATCCAGCTGGGTTTAAAGATGCGTGAAGTGTTAAAAAATAGAACCAGGAAGGACATTCCGGATGGAATAGCAGGAGCAATGTGCAGAGCCCAGAGGGAGGTCCTGAGCGGGGGCAGGGAAGGTGGGGTCTCACCCCCCAGGAGTCAAGAGAGCAGCCCAGCGAGGGGGCCGAGGAGCTCGGACTGTGCACCCCGCCACCCTGAGGCCGGAGCCCACGGTGCTGCCGCGGGCCCCAAATATGCAGAGGAGTGATTGGAGGGGAAGTCAACTCCTGTCACACACTCCGTCTCTCCCATCGCCGTGTCTGAAGGAGCCGGCCTTCGCCTCTCAAACTCACCCCATTGTGGGGTGCCCTGGGTGTGTGTGAGAGAGGGAGCTGGAGGGAGAGGAGGAGGAGAGGAGGAGGGAGGGAGGGGATGCGAGAGAGCGTGGGTGCACATTCGGGGGGGAAACTTGTGGTCCACCAAATCATCAAGGCTGCTGTTTTGCTGCTGGGGATGTGCCCCCCATCCGCACCCCATCTTCTCCCCAAAATATCCTATTTCTCAAGCTGTCTAATTTCTCATTTGACAAGCTCTCGCTTTCCAGTGTTCCTAAAATGTGGCTCCTGGCCTGGGGCCCGTGCTGAGCCCGGCAGCCGTGGCCAATACTTCCACGCCTTTGGAAGACTGGGCCCCTTTACCTCGGTTACCAGTAGACTCAATCTTCCAGACTGTCACCACGTGTGTTAACATTTTGGAGCTGAGACAGGATTTTCCTGACAACAGTCAAATATTTTTCTCTTAATGCCACTTAGCAGAGATTCCCTGCCTCCTTTCCCCCTCCCCTCCTCTCTCTCTTCCCCTCTCCTTTCCTCCCTTCCTTCCCTCCCTCATTC
>NW_023200433.1:0-240 GCF_002007445.2 Ailuropoda melanoleuca
TAATGAAAAACTTTTTTTCTGGTCATTGCTTTTGCTACATCCCATGAGTTTTGGTATGTGGTTTCTTCATTGTTGTATTCTCTAAGTAACTCTAAAGTGCCCTTTTGTTTTTCTTTCTTTTTTTTTTAAGATTTTATTTATTTATTTGACAGAGAGAGAGGGAGCCAGTGAGAGAGGGAACACAAGCAGGGGGAGTGGGAGAGGAAGAAGCAGGCTCCCAGCAAAGCAGGGAGTCCGATG
>NW_023200433.1:278-556 GCF_002007445.2 Ailuropoda melanoleuca
TCCGATGAGGGGCTTGATCCCAGGACCCCGGGATCACGCCCTGAGCCGAAGGCTGACGCTTAATGTGTGAGCCGCCCAGGCACCCCTAAAGTGCCCTTTTGATTTCTTTTCTGCTGATAGGCTGTATAGGAGCATATTGTGTAATTTCCACAGATTTGTGGGCTTTCCATGTTGTTTGTGTTCTTGTTTTCTAATTTTATTCCATTATAATTGAAGGCATACTATGTATTATTTCCATCCTGACACAATTTCTTAAACAGCATGATTAATTAAAGTAG
>NW_023200434.1:0-731 GCF_002007445.2 Ailuropoda melanoleuca
TCTTAGCTGACTTGAAGTGTTCGGCTTTCTATGAATAGGAAGGTCCAACGCCATGAAGGTTATGGCAGTGTGTTTTTTTTTTTATCCATCTAGTGGGTTTTACTTTCCACTGGAGCATGGATAATGGGGAATTAACTATAAAAGATAACTGCATTTAAGTACAGATTTTAAGAGGAGCCTTTTGAAGGAAGTGATTTGTAAGGAACCAGAAATCAATGTTGGTCATAAACGTTTTCTTTCTTTAAAGATTGTATTTATTTGTCAGAGAGAGAGAGAGAGAGCACAAGCAGGGGGAGAAGCAGGCTCGCACTGAATAAGGAGCCTGATGTGGGACTCGATCCCAGGACCCTGGGATCATGACTTGAGTGGAAGGCAGACGCTCAACTGACTGAGACACCCAGATTTCCTGGTCATAAGATTTTTGTTATTGTTTTTGGAGTTTTAATTTTGAAGCCTAACATTTGAATAAGAGTAAGTCCTTCATTTTGTGTTAGTTTCTGGACACAGTGGCCAGTTTCTTGGTGGGGGTAAGTTTATCCACTAAAGAAATGGTAGATTTTTCAAAGCCCCAGTGGACTGAACAGACTGTCCAACACATTCAGAACAGAACTCCTGGGGGCCTGAGTGGCTCAGTTGGTTGGGTGTCTGCCTTCCTCTCCCACTCCCCCTGCTTGTGTTCCCTCTCTCGCTGGCTGTCTCTATCTCTGTCGAATAAATAAATTAAAAAAAAA
>NW_023200434.1:5206-6091 GCF_002007445.2 Ailuropoda melanoleuca
ATTTTTTTTTTTTTTTGTATATTGGACCTTCTAAATTATAAATTTCCATCCCCTGTGTTGTTTTCCTTGGTCTGAAGGTTTTCTCCTTCAATCAATAGTTTCCATTTCAACCATGTTGATTATTGCAATTAACCATCTCCTTGCAACCAGCCTTTGGAATTTTTTAGAAAAGCAACAACTGGATGCTTTAAGTCTCCTAAAGGGAAAGGTCTTCCTTTCCCTTCCCCAGCTATTGAACATTTAAAACAGATAGTTATTTTATTGAATACCTATAGTTTGCCAGGTAATAAGCAAAGTTGGAGGGGAGTATGAAAATAAATAAGACATAGAAATATATGCTCTTTAAATACAGATGCTAATTTACTCTTATGTCAATACTGTTCTGGAAGGAGTTCAGACAATGTATAATAAATCATTAGTAGATCAAGCCAACATCTAGTTAAGTGCTGATCTGGGTTCTATAAGGTTACAGAAGTATATTTCTGAAGTGACCACTTCAGTACTAAATTTTGAACCCTTAAGTAAGTTGATGTTTTTTGTGTTGAGTGATTTGCGCCCCCACCACTATCATCACCCCAGTGAAATGTTTTCTCCTATAATTTCTTTAAAGAATATAACTCACTAATTCCTGCTAATGATAACAATTGCATGATGCTTTATAATTCCCCCCAAAAAATGCTACCAAAACGTAGTTTACTCTTAATTCTGTATAACTTTAAAGTATTAATGAATGAATTTCTAGAACATGCAATCATGCTTTGTGGAGTATGTCACAAATGAAGCCATTAATCCTCAATTTGTCATACAACTTTAGGCAATTCAGTATGACTTTAAATCCTAATTTCCTTCCTTCCCAGAGCCTGGATACTTCCTTATAGCTTTAGA
>NW_023200435.1:0-1443 GCF_002007445.2 Ailuropoda melanoleuca
CCTGCCATTTCCAGTCAAAAATAAGGAAGAGAAAAAGGAAGCAAGGGCAAGGCGCTCTGTCAATAAGATGACGGGAGTCAGACACGACATTACCAGCTATACTCTATTGGAGCCAACTGAGTCACAAAATTTCATTTTGCTGCTATTGAGTCTGGGGCATGCAGTTAGCAGCTGCATAACTGTATCTTCAAGCTTAAAGTGAGGTGGGGTGGTGGTAAGTAGAATCTAATGTTTAAAGGAAGGAAGGAAGGAAAGGAAAGGAAGGAGGGAAGGAGGGAAGGAAAAAAGAAAAGAACAGGAAGATAGGTATGTGGAGATAACATTCTCCATTACAAATATTTAGATTTACTTGTTATGAGGTTAATCCATATATTTACTGTTATTTGTTACTCAAAGCATTGTATACTGTTCTCAGTGATACACACATCACAACTCTTTTTTCCAGAGAGGTTTACATGGTTAGAGAAAAGCAACTTTGTGCTACCTTATGACACATCAGTCAGATGAGTGTGGGTTTGAGACCAGTTTATTGTCTGTGAAACCATACGTATGTCATCTAATCTCACTGCCCTTCAGTTTTCACCTCCATAAAATGAAGGATAGGTTTGATTATTGCCATAGCATGTTTTAAGGTTTTATGACTCTAACCCTTGTCTCTTTGTAAATACACAGTTGAAGATAGTATGACACGAATTTAGAATTCAGTTAAAGCTTTAGATATTTCAAGATATGCAGTTATTTATCGTCATGTGTTATAGATAAACATAACTATTTTATTTTTTTATGCTCTCCAGTGAAAAGAAATGTCAAAGCAAACTGTGACAGCCTGTATTTATATCAACTCTATTTGGAAACTTTTCTGTTGGTTGTTTCATTACAAATGGAGATCAACTCGGGCGCCTGGGTGACTCAGTTGGTTAAGTGAATGACTCTTGGTTTCGGCTCAGGTCATGATCTCAGGGTGGTGGGATCGAGGCCCGCCCAAGTTGGGTTCTGCATTCAGCGCAGAGTCTGATGGAGATTCTTTCTCTCCCTCTCTTGGTCCTCCCCTCACTCACACACACTGTCTCTCTAAATAAATAAAATCTTAAAAAAAAAAGCGGAGATTAACTGTTAGAACAAAAATGTGTGTTCATTCAGAGCAGAATTACAATTTTTATTAATATTTCCCACATTCTCTGCCTCATAGTCTCTAAAAGTCATATTGTTTATCATTTTAGTTAGGCAAGCACATAATAGGGTACCTCACACGTTCTGTCTTGGTTTTCTATTCCCTTACATTTCTCTCATTGCCCTACTGGGACAGTCTTATACTGACTTACAGTATATTTTCATTCAAATAGTTGAAATGTATTTATGAACTATGGCTTATGTTTCCATTTTCAATACCTTTTAATTTCAAATGGAATTTTAACATAAAGACAATCAACTAAGGTGATTTTT
>NW_023200436.1:0-3449 GCF_002007445.2 Ailuropoda melanoleuca
AAAAAAAAAAAAAATCCACTCCTTCAAGCCTAGGCTCAAATTCCACCTCCTCCTGGCATAACTAATCAACAGCACATCCCCTCTGACCATACACATACTTTCACACGAACGTCCTTGAGCACCTGATCTGGGCCAAGCAGGTCTAGGGGGCGAGGAAATGCAGTGACCTCACTGTCTGGTAAGAGAGTGGGGAATCCTAACAAGAGTGTGGGAAGCGGCAAGCAGAGGAGGAAGCCGCAAATCCTTGCAGGAACAAGGCAGGCTGTGCCCAAGAGAGGAAGGCCAGGGGACTGAAGCCCACGTAAAGGCTAGGAGGCAGAGAGCACATGTTGTAGAAGACAGGAAATTCTGCATAACAGTATGCGGGGAAACATGGGGGAAACGAGGGGAGAGTTTCCGGCTCACGGAAGGTTCATGTAAACCATTCTGAGGTTTTGATCCTGTCTACCTTAGTGTTCCAAAGTGTAGCCTCAGCTCCCCTACATCACAATTACCCAAGGAGTTTGTTAAAATGCAAATTCTTGGATCCCCGCCCAGCTCAGGGGTTGGGGCCCAGGACACGAACTTTTAACAAGCTCCCTGGGTAATTCCAACACATCTTAGTTTTCCAACCACAGAAAAAGAAAGGGTGGAGGCAGTTTGAAGGATTTGAAAAGAATCCATCATGGGCTGATCTGCTTTTTAAAAGAAATGGACAGAACTAATGTCATCTGTCTGTTTCAGTGTCTGCCTCTGTGGTAGACACTTGGTGCCACCTAACTCAGCAACCATCCCCTCTTCTCCCTTCTTAACAGAAAGTAATGGGCTCAGAGAAGGGAGGCTCCATCCCTAGCCCAAGGGGAGAATACTGATTAGAACCTTTTGTACAGTCCCCACTTTCCCAGACTCCTTTACAGCAAGAAATGGCCATGCAACAGTTGTGGTCCATGGGATATAGGGATAGTTTGTGTGGAGCCTCTGGGAAAAGTTTGCCTCCTGTTAACATGGGCAGAGGTGAAACTCTGGCTATGCTGATCCTCCTGCTTCTAGATCCTGGGTGTGATGAAAGGCCACTTAGTGACCAAGAGGGACCAAGCCCACTAGGGAAAAGCTAATGTATGGAGGGCAGAACAGAAGGATGCAAAAGTCCTAGTTCTTGAGGACATGGTTGAGCCACTGCCTCAAACCCAGACTCCCCCCATGCCCTCGCCACTCCCATTCAACCCTCCATCAGCCCAAGAGGTCCAGTCCTGGGACTATTAGAATGTAAACACCTTGAGGGCAGGGACTTTGCTGCATGCACTCGCAGTGCCTTGAACAATGCCTGGTACACAGTAGGTGCTCAGTAGATATTTGTTGAGTAAGCTCCGAATGGATAAGTAGATGACTTTACACCAGTCAATTGAGTCATCTGTAGCTTGTAGCCAGGGAATCCTGACACAGTAACTTTTCTCTCCAGGCTGAGAACCTCCTGAAAGCAGGAAAGAGACTGAGCATTACTGAACACTGCAACCCACAGCCTGGCACAAGGACCACATTTAGAGAAATAAGCAGTTATTTCTCAGAGGAGCCCCAGACACCGCCCTGAACCTGGTTTCAGGCCTACCAGAGCTGGAGAGTTGGCCTGTGAGTTCCCCTCATCCAGACCTGGGGTGAGAGGCCCCTGACGCAACCGATGAGAAGAGCTTAAGAATGTTCACTCTGCGTCCCCCAGGGGGATGCAGGGGCTACACCAACTGCCCTGAGAGGGTGGGAAGCTGGCAGCCAAGTGTTGCCACTAGATTCTTCTTGAGGTAGAAAAAACGAACTTCTGAGAATAGCCAGACCCAACGTCACCAAAAGTCATGAATTTTCAAGCCACGGTGGTCAAGTCTAATCCTAAGTGTGGCAGCCAGGGAAGATGAGAAAGGGCATTAGGAATTTCATAGACAGGACCTCCGATGATCTGGTCCTACCCCCTTGTTTCACAGATGGGAAAATGAGATCCAGGGAAAGTGGGCAACTTGCCCCAGAGTACCCAGTGAGGGATGGCGGTGTTTTAATTGTGAACTCAGGGTGATTTTAATCTTTTTTTTGGGGGGGGGCAAAGGGAGAGGAGAGAGAGAATCCCAAGCAGGTTCCACACCCAGCGCTGAAAGCTTAATTGACTGAGCCACCCAGGAGCCCCAAGGTGATTTTAATCTTAAGAGGTTTAGGGATGGGCATTAGAGAAGGGATCCTCTCAAATTCTGCCAATTGGCATGCAGAATTAAGAACAAATGTTCATAGATCCACTTTTTTGAAGAAGGTCCATAGTGTTCATCAGATTCTCCAGGGGGTATAAGACTAAAGAAGAGTAGTGAGAGTGGAAGAGCCTGGGCCAAGGTCACATGGTGAGTCACTGTAGACCTGAGACTACCACTTGTGTCCTAGATTCTTAGTCACTGCCCTACGCTTTCTCTCCATGGGAAAGGCCATTTTCTTCAGTGCACCAATGTACCAGATTGGTTCAATAAGCCAATGCACCAGGTGGGCCTAGTCAGTAGGAAGACCATGGTTTCTAACAGGGGCGGGCAGGCTCTGCTGTCCTGAGGGCACTGCCCACAGACACTGACAGAGAAGAACTAGGGAAGACCATGGAACTGCACAAGAACCACTCACTCCTGAACTGTACCTAGAGGGTCCCCAAGTAAGATGAAGGCCATGGATCCATGCCCTCTAGAACTTAAAAAAATTTCTAGTAAGATGCACTCTGTTCTTTGGTTCAGATTGTTGATGCAGGTCATGCTCAAGTTTTGTGTAGGTTTCCACAGACTCCACTGGACACCACACTAACCTCGAAAGAGTCAGCTCCCGAAGCAAATGACAGATTGAACACAA
The DNA here is from genome assembly GCF_002007445.2 of Ailuropoda melanoleuca. Classification (NCBI taxonomy): domain Eukaryota; kingdom Metazoa; phylum Chordata; class Mammalia; order Carnivora; family Ursidae; genus Ailuropoda; species Ailuropoda melanoleuca. Next base: position 2,839 of record NW_023200436.1, read on the forward strand.
CAGCAAAGTATGAAAATTAATTGAGATATTTAATAGACAGTGCAAACCATAATTTCATCTGAATATAAATGTATGCACATGTTTCCAATGAGTTATCTATCAGTTATCACAAACAGCAACAAGGACCTTAGAGCTATGTTAGAAAAATGTATAGCTGGGATTTAACTCTACAATCTCACTTGCTCTCAAGAGAACACCATCCATTTCAAATCAGTGTCACAAACTCCAAAAGACCAAGGAAGTAGGAGTAAGGGGTAGGCAGAGTGGTAAACACAGGGGCCAGTACACAGGTGATGGACGGAAATACAGTTCTCAAGGAAACCAAAGTCAGATGCATTATTACAGCTAAGGACAAGGAAAAGCCTATGGCTTTTAAAAAACTTTTCTGGCAGTACCAAACAAGTCTTACAAAGAGATGTGCGACAAGTCAACTGACTTAAAAGGACAGAGGCTACATTTTCAGATCATTTCAACTGCAAACGGTCGACCCTTTCCATTGAGGTTCAGCAGGGGAGTTAGCGTAGTCCAGAAGCTCAATGTTGGATTTGCAAATACAGTTTATTTTACAGAAATTCAACATTATAAACAGCAGGCACATCCCACCCCACCCG
>NW_023200438.1:0-733 GCF_002007445.2 Ailuropoda melanoleuca
GGGTTAAGCATCTGCCTTCAGCTCAGGTCATGATCTCGGGGTCCTGGATTGAGCCCAGTGTCAGGCTCCACGGTCAGTGAGGAATCTGCTTCTCCCTCTGCCCCCCCCCCATGCTCACAAACCCTCTCTAATAAATAAAAATTAAAATTAAAAAAAGAATTAGATTTAAATTGTAAAAGCAAACTTAGACTTTTAGAAGAGAATACGGGTGAATATCAGTGTAAGTTTATAATGAAAGAGGGTTGTTCAAGCAGGACACAAAGAACACAAAAGAAGAGAGTGAGAAATTCAACTTTACTAAGAACATCTGTTCGATAAAAGTCACTGTAAAGTAAAACAACAAACCAAAATCTATGAGAAGATATTTGAAATTCATACTAGAAACAAATATACACATAAAGGATTTATAAAAGTCACTGAGGAAAGAAAAAATAGAAACATAGGCAAAAACCATGAATAGCATTTCAGCAGAAAATGAAATACAAATGGTGAATTATAAGAAAAGANAATTATAAGAAAAGAGGTTTAATCTCATTAGTAGTTAGAAAAATACAGACTAACAGGGAAACAAAATCCCCTTTATATTCTCCAGACTGCCAAGGGGAGGGGGGAGTCTGACTATACCAAGTGTTGGCACCAATGAGGAAAAATGGGAACTCTTATACATGTCTCTGATGGGAAAATAAATGGCTAAAAACCATTTCAGGAAGCAATTTGGCATCAAAGTTGAAAA
>NW_023200439.1:0-653 GCF_002007445.2 Ailuropoda melanoleuca
GGATAATGAGAAAGAAACATGACCATCATCTTGTAAAGGTTTCCAGGGGCCATTACTCTTGTATCCCATGGTTGTACTATCACCTTCTTTTCAAATCATTCAGTAACAGACCTTTTACTTCAGGTAAGGTGTAAGGTTCTCTGTGATTAGAATAGGTAGAGTTATGAGCAAGTTTTCTCTGCTTTGTATTCATTCTACAGATGCAGATTACAGCAGGAAGGCAACCAGTGTCGCCTGGTCTAGGTTGAGGCTGATAACAGATTCGAGAAACTACAGTGGCCTATTGTTGATAATGTTGAAGAACCAGGTACTTCAGATGTTCTAAAAATAGGATTCCTTTTTCTAGGCAGAGATAAAAATACGACTTAGGAACCAGCTACATTCTAACAGGCTAGAGAGAAGAAGGCAAGTAAGCTATTTATTTTACCAGTAGCAAAGGGCNTTAGCAAAGGGCCTTGTGTTACTGTCTCTGACTATTTGCTGTTCCTCTCTGGGAGGTGACTATACTTTGCTACCTCCATTAACATCAGGTTTCATTTAGCTCGATTTGGCCAATGAAACGTGAGCACTATGCCACTTCCTAACAGACGCTTTAAGAGCCGCTGGTAATTCTTTGCTCTTAAGAATTCCTTCAAAGAATCCTAATGATTCCC
>NW_023200440.1:0-1323 GCF_002007445.2 Ailuropoda melanoleuca
GAATATTTTAAACAAAAATTTTATGTCTTGTATTTGCAATTTAAATGAGAGAATAAAATAAAGATACTTTAAGTAATGAAAAAGTGAAAATATTTATTTCTGTTGAAACTGTTTTAAAAAACAAACAAAACAGGGGCGCCTGGGTGGCACAGCGGTTAAGTGTCTGCCTTTGGCTCAGGGCGTGATCCCGGCGTTTTGGGATCGAGCCCCACATCAGGCTCCTCCGCTATGAGCCTGCTTCTTCCTCTCCCACTCCCCCTGCTTGTGTTCCCTCTCTCGCTGGCTNTTGTGTTCCCTCTCTCGCTGGCTGTCTCTATCTCTGTCGAATAAATAAATAAAATCTTTAAAAGCAAACAAACAAAACAAAACTCTGGGTAGATTCTTTCACCAGGAAAAAAATTATACTTTCAGAACAAATCAATGAGTAAATATGAATTAAGAAGGACACAAATCTTAGAAAAAGTATTGTCCATCTAAGTAACAATCACAATTTTTAGAATTTTTATGCGTTAATGGTATATAACTAAATTTTAAAAATATTTCCTTGTATCTTTTGCTTATTCATTGGAATACTGCCCTGGTCTCTTTGGACTGCCATAATAAAATACTACAGACTGCTCACTTATAAATATCAGAAAACTGTTTCTCACAGTTCTTGAGTCTGGAAGTCCAAGATCACGGTGTGTTTTACTGGGTCCTGATGAATGACATCTGGTTTGCAGATTGCTGACTTCTTGCTATGTCCGCACATGACTGAAGGTGCAAGGTAAGTTTCTATCAGGGTATTAATTCTATTTCTCAAGCACTCTGCCCTCATGTCATAATCATCTCCTCAAATCCAATCTCCTAATAGCATCTCATTGGTCATTAAGATTTCAATATATGAATTTTTGGGAAAACCAACATCAGGCCATAGGAAAAACCATCTTTTTTGATTGTTTGACTTTTCATATGGTTTCCTTGATGAACTATCTAATAAATCGAAATATAAAATTGACTTGAAAAACAAATGAAATATGGAGCACCTGGGTGGCTCAGTTGGGTAAGTGACTGCTTGTGGCTCAGGTAATGATCTCAAGGTCCTGGGTCCAAGCCCCATGCTGGGCTCCCTGTTCAGCAGGGAGTCTGCTTCTCCCTCTCCCTCTGCACCTCTCTTCCAGTGGTCCTATCTCTCTCTATCTCTCTCGCTATTGCTCAAATAAATAAAATCTTTTTTAAAAATTCAAGGTGATTCATGTGTGGTCACATCAATATCTGTATATAAAACATATAATTAGATATCGTTTGCTAAAAGTATTGCCCTGGTTTTGATTGTAAGGAAGA
>NW_023200441.1:0-504 GCF_002007445.2 Ailuropoda melanoleuca
TCTCTTGGTGGATATTGGGGTGTTTCTCATTTTGGCTGTTATGAAGAACGGAATGATGGGCAATCAGAGGCCGGTCTTTGTGGACATGTGCTTTTGTGTTTCTCGTGGTGGATCCCCAGGACCCTTGGCTGGGTCATAGGCTAAGTGGGTGCTCACCTTTATAAGAGCCCACTAAACTGTTTTCCAGACTGGCTACACCTTCTTACAGCCCCACCAGCAATGCGTGAAGGCCCCTGTGTCTTTGCCACACCAGGTCATATCAGACGTCTGGAGTAAGGACACTCCAGTGGGTCTGTGGTGGTAGCTCACGTGGTCGGTCTGTTCTCAGAGGGTATTTTTGCTGGCACGAGATTCTGGGTTGATGGGGTTTTCTTTCCTTCTGGTCATTTCATTACCTTCTGACTTAAAAGTCTTCTTCCGGGGCGCCTGGGTGGCTCAGTCGTTAAGCGTCTGCCTTCGGCTCAGGGCGTGATCCCAGCATTCTGGGATCGAGTCCCACATCAG
>NW_023200441.1:594-795 GCF_002007445.2 Ailuropoda melanoleuca
TCTCTGTCAAATGAATAAATAAAATCTTTAAAAAAGAAAAAAAGGTCTTCTTCCATTTTCACCTGTGTGTGTGTTAGGCTACTTCTAAGATTTTCCCTTCGTCACTGGCCTTCAGCCGTCGGCTCGTGAACTGTCTTTGGAATGTCTGTGCATAAGTGCATGTGATGTTTTTTCTACTGAGGATGCATTGAGCTTTCTGGA
>NW_023200442.1:0-706 GCF_002007445.2 Ailuropoda melanoleuca
GTGGCTCAGTCATTAAGCGTCTGCCTTCGGCTCAGGGCGTGATCCTAGAGTCCTGGGATCGAGCCCCACATTGGGCTCCTCCACTAGGAACCTGCTTCTTTTTCTCCCACTCCCCCTGCTTGTGTTCCCTCTCTTGCTGGCTATCTCTCTCTGTCAAATATATAAAATCTTTAAAAAAATAAAATAAAATAAAATAAAATCAACATGCAGAAATCTGTTGCATTATTATACACCAGTAATGAAACAGCATGAAAGAAATCAAGGAATTGATCCAATTTGCAACTGCACCAGAAACTGTTAGATTCCTAGAAATAAACCTAACCAAAGATGTTAAAGATCTGTACTCTGAAAACTATAGAACACTTATGAAAGAAACTGAAGAGGACAGAAAGAAATGGAAAAACATTCCATGCTTATGGACTGGAAGAATGAACACTGTTAAAATATCTACACTATCCAAAGCAATCTACACGTTTAATGCAGTCCTTATCAAAATACCACCAGCATTTTTCACAGAGATTGAACAAACAATCCNTCCAAAGCAATCTACACGTTTAATGCAGTCCTTATCAAAATACCACCAGCATTTTTCACAGAGATTGAACAAACAATCCTAAAATTTGTATGGAACCACAAAAGACCCCAAATAACCAAGGCAATCCTGAGAAAGAAAAAAACAAGATTTTAAGCTATATTACAAAGGCGT
>NW_023200443.1:0-596 GCF_002007445.2 Ailuropoda melanoleuca
GTGAAGACATAAAAAGTGTGTTTTGCACTGGTCGGGGAGCACAGCAGACAATGGCCGAGATTCAAAAAGACGCAAGTCCAGGGGGAGGAGTTAAGATGGTGGAGGATTGGGGACCCCTTTTTCAGCCAGTCCCCTGAGTCGAGTTGGATAGGTACCACACCAGCCTGAACATCCACAGAATCAGCCTAAGACTCAGGAAGATACATCTGGATCTCTACAAATGAACATCTCCAGCACTGAGTATTGANGTATTGAGTTACGAAGCAGAGAGCCATGAATCCTTGCACAGATATCAGAAGATAAACGCAAGAGGGAGGGAGCCGCCGCATTCGGGCACCAGGAAGCTATAGCCACCTGCACGGGGAAGCGGGCGGGCTCTCAGACCGGCAAACATGAGAGAGAAGACTGAGACCGTGAACCGGGGAACGCGCACCACCAGACTGAAACGGCGCTCCGGTGCGCTCACTGGATCCAGACTGAGACCGGGAGCTCCGGGAACGCACACGGGGCGGTTGGCGGCTGCCGGTGTTAGAAACACAAAGGACAGAGACGCGCCAGCCCTGGAAGTGAGGGCTGGGACGCCGGGTGTGGGGTGC
>NW_023200444.1:0-393 GCF_002007445.2 Ailuropoda melanoleuca
AAATAATGACAGCATTTTGCATGAGCTTGAACAAACAACTCTAAAATTTATATGGAACCACAAAGACCCCCAAATAGCCAAAGCAATCCTGAAAAAGAAAACCAAAACTGGAGGCATCACAGTTCCAGACTTCCAAGTTATATTACAAAACTGTAGTGTTTGAGACAGTATCGAACTGGCACAAAAATAGACACATAGATCAATAGAACAGAATAGAAAATCCAGAAATAAACCTACAATTATATGGTCAATTAACCTTTGACAAAAGAGGAAAGAATATCCAATGGGAACATCTCTTCAAGTAGTATTGGGAAAACTGGATAGCAACACTCAAAAGAATGAAACTGGAGCACTTTTTTACACCATACACAAAAATAAATTCAAAATGTGATA
>NW_023200444.1:400-634 GCF_002007445.2 Ailuropoda melanoleuca
TAGCAACACTCAAAAGAATGAAACTGGAGCACTTTTTTACACCATACACAAAAATAAATTCAAAATGTGATAAAGACCTAAATGTGGGACCTGAAACCATAAAAATCCTAGAAAACAAGCAATTAATCTCTTAATATCAGCCATAGCAACTTTTTTCTAGATATGTCTCCTGAGGCAAGGGAAACAAAAACAAAAATAAACTATAGGGACTACATCAAAATTGAAAGGTTTTGC
>NW_023200445.1:0-1635 GCF_002007445.2 Ailuropoda melanoleuca
AATGTTGTCATGTTGCCTGTGAAGTCTTTTTTTCTGTAGATTGTAAATTTCTGTTCTGTATCACTCTTGGGATCTTTTTACTTTTAATAGAACCTCCCTTAATATTTCTTGTAGGACTGGCTTGGTGGTCACATATTCTTTCAGTCTGCTGGTCTTGGAAGCTCCTTGTCTCTCCATCCATTCTGAATGACAGCCTTCCTGGATAAAGTATCCTTGGCTGCCTGTTCTTTTCACTTCGTGCTCTGAATGTGTCCTGCCAGGTTTTTCTGGCTTGCCAGGTCTCTGTAGACAGGTCTGATGTTATTCTGGTGTTCCTCCCTCTGTACGTGAGGAATCGCTCTTCCCCCTTGCTTCTTTGAAGATTGTTTCCTTGGATCTAGATTTGCGAATTGTACTATCATGTGACGTGGTGTCAGTCTGTTCTCATTGATCTTGGGAGGGGTCCCCTCTGCATCTTGGACACAAATGCTTGTTTCCTTCGCCAGATTAGGGACGTTCTCAGCTACAGTTTGTTCAAATATCTCTTCTAGACCTCTCTCTTTCTCCACCCCCTCAGGGATGCCAATGATTCTGACATTGGAACGTTTCANTGTTTCATTGAGTCAATATTCTCCCGTAGTCTTTTTTCTTGAAAGTGGAGTCTTTTAAGCCACGTTTCTTCTCTTTCCTTCTTTTCTATCATCTCATCCTCTAACTCACTAATTTATTCTTCTGCCTCGTTTACCCTGGCCATCAGAGCATCCAGTTTAGACTGCATTTCATTCATAGCATTCTTAATTTCCTCCAGATTCGTTCTCATTTCAGCCCTTAGAGATTCTATATTTTCGTTAATATTTTTTTCAAGCCTACACATCATCTTGACCATTGTTACTCTGAAATCCATTTCTGACAATTGGGTTATATCCATATCCATTAGTTCTGTGGCAGAGGCCACAGTGTCTGTTTTTTTNCTCTGCCACAGTGTCTGTTTTTTTCCTTTGTTGGGGGCTCCTCCTTGTCGTTCTGATGAGGAGAGGTTGCGGGGATGTACAGAGCCCAAATTATTGACCGGGACCCAAGGAAGATGCAGTTGTTTTATAGGGACCTTAGGGATGTGGGCTTGATTTTTCAGCCTGCCTTCTGGGGGAGGGGCCTGCCGCGATGATACTCAGGCAGCCGTGTTTGGGTAGAGTTGCCCTGTCCCCGTGGGGGGTTGGTGATGGACACAGTGAGAACCAGTTTTTCTGGGCTTTTGTTCTCTGGTGGCTTTCTCTGGCAGCTTTCTGTGACTCTTCTGAGAGTCTGAGCGGCAGTGGCCTCTCAGAGTCAGAGCAGCAGTGGCCAAATCCCAGCCTCTGTCTCAGAACAGAGAGATCGCAGTCCGCTATCCGCTGAGTTCTTCTGGCCACTTTAACTCTGTTTCTGTCGGTACTGCTAAAAACCCTGCAGTGTCCCGGGATGTGCGCCCCGCAGCCGGTGTCCCAGCCCTTGCTCCCAGGGCCAGCACGTCTCCATCCTTTGTGTTTCTAACACCGCCAGCCGCCCCCAGTTCCCGTGCGCACTCCCGAGCTCCCGGTTTCGGTCTGGTTGAAGTGCGTGCTCTGGAGCTCCCGGTTTCAGTCTGATTCAGGTGCGCACTTCCGAGCTCCCCATTTC
>NW_023200446.1:0-334 GCF_002007445.2 Ailuropoda melanoleuca
AAAAAAAAAAAAAAAAAAAAAAAAGAATATTTCTCTTTATATGCATATGTTCCCAGATGCTATACATTTTTATTCCAGAAATAGGAACTTTTAACAATCTCTATGTAAAAATATATCCTCAGTAGCTTATCTAAATTCTTAAAATAATGAAATATAGGAAGACATCTCTGCATGGATATACTTTCTTTACTAAGTATTTTTTCAATAGACAGGGGCACCTGGGTGGCTCAGTCAGTTAAGCGTCTGCCTTCGGCTCAGGTCATGGTCCCAAGGTCCTGGGATAGAGCCCTGTGTCAGGCTCCCTGCTCAGCAGTTGAGTCTGCTTCTCCCTCTC
>NW_023200446.1:496-1876 GCF_002007445.2 Ailuropoda melanoleuca
GATAGAAAGAGAAAGAGAGAGAAGGGTGAGCAGAAGAGGGAGAGGCAGAGACAGAATCTCAAGCAGACTCCCCACTGAGCATGGGGCCCAACTGGGGTGGGGGGGCTCAATTTTGACCCTGATATCATGACCTGGGCCAAACCAAGAGTCAGTCAGACACTAAGCCATTTAAGTCACCCAGGTGCCCCAAATTATTGCAAGGTTTTAAACAATTATATATGAAAACTGAAATATACTCAGAGAGGGGGCATAATAAATTCCACAATATAAATGAAGTTTTCTTCTGTATTCTTTATATCAAGAATACAGAAACAGAAAAGTGTGGCTTTAAAAATTCAAAGGAACTTGATAGAACCACTTACTGTTTAGCTTATTAAATTTTATAAGCTGTATTAGATGAAACTATTTATTTATGTACTTGCTCACATTCATATTAATCTATAGTGGAATTTAAAAACATAAAATTAGGCTTGGAATTATTTTTTTTTTTTTTAGTTTCCTACTCCATCTGTCAACTAGTCAAGTATAACAAGATTAGAATATTTATAGAAGTTATCATAAATATATGTTATTGAAGTCGATAAATGAAATTCTCAGCCCCTTAAAGAAACATGTTAGGGGTATCAGCATATTACATTTATTGCTCTTCATGGAATATATTTAAAATGTTGAAAAATACTGAAGAACATCTCAATCAATGCCAAGACATGGAAACTTATTTGGGGTTGTTGGGGTTTTTTGATGAGAAAAAGTTAATTTTATCAAATCATATAATTATAAACATAGTATTTACTGGCCCTTTCCCAGTATATAAGTGTAACACCAGAAACTCAAATCTTTTTATATATATATATCTGCACTTATTAAAACAATGTCCTTGAAAAGTAGACCATAATTATTCCTGTTTTCCTAATAATATAAGGACAGACTAGTCACCATTCAGTTTATGAAATAAAACTAATTATGTAGGCTCCATCTCTCCCTCCCTTTCTTTCTCTCTCTGGGGGTGTGTGTGTGTGTGTGTGTGTGTTATGTGTGTGTGTGCGTGCATGCTTGTGTACATATATAACTGAAGAGAAAAGAGTTATNATGCTTGTGTACATATATAACTGAAGAGAAAAGAGTTATTCAGTCACTTTAAAAGACAAAAAATTAACTGAACAAGTTTAAAATACATATTTTGTGGTAAAAATGCAGAAAATAAAACAAACTTAAGTACAGTAATCATGTTGCTGGCAATAGTGTCAATTTACTGATATGATAAAAAAGAACAACTATCTGTTTAATTGGTTACTGACTAGTGTGGCACCTAGATTATGGTACAATTTGCTTAAAAGTCAGTTGTTTAAAAAGAAATTTTGGTAAAATGCTGACATCCAA
>NW_023200447.1:0-3511 GCF_002007445.2 Ailuropoda melanoleuca
TAAAATAAATTAAAAAGTGGGCAAAAAAAAGAATCAACTAAAATCTGCCTTTCTGTTGTGTTCTATTTTCAAGGAAAAATCTGATCTTTGCAGGAAACGGTCAAGGCTCAGAACGCTCAAGTTAATTTTATATTTGGCAAGGAATCTGGATTATTTGTGTAGTGTAGGTAGAGCCTCCTCTAACATTAAACTTTGGATTTGCTATTTCAATCAGTTGCCTCTAAATTGGTTAAAAACTTATTTTATTCCCAAAGTTGTTAAATATAGTCATGTTATTACACTAATTAGCTTACTTCAATTTGTTACATAGATGATGGCTAATTTAGTATTTACGTGGCATTTGTGCCAACTATAATCAATGACATTTGGAGTTTATCTATTATTGAAAGGAGTTTTCTCCCTAAAGAAATCAGTATGTTGAGCAGTTATGCAGCTATAAAAACAAAAATAAGATTCTATTTTCAATTAAAAAGATTTTTGAAATTTAACCATTAAGATTACAGCATACAAATTAAGCATGACTAGGAAAGGTGATTGGTTCTCTTGCTATGTCACAGTGCTAATACCCCACGACTTATCTGTTCAAAGCATTCAGAGGAAGGATGAGGAGACTAAACATACTGTTCCCTTATTTAAAAAAAAGTAATTTAAATTATTTGATGACTGAATGAACATGTTGTCTAACTGGTCTGCTGCTTGTTGGTAACTGCTCCTTCATCTTTTCGAGATTTAAATTCTCTCAAGTTTATGTCTCTCAATTATGGATACTGAATCATAACTTAAAAGAACAAAGTGTACTGTTTTTTTCTACCTCCAATTATGAAAGTCATGTAAGAGAAAGTTAATGAAATAGCATTCATAAAAAAAGAAGAATTAGTTAAAAAACAAACAAACCACCATTCTGACTAGGCTCTAGTTTACAGAAAAGATCATTCAGCCCAGATTTATTGAGCTCCAATGTATTAGGTATAGGTGCTAGGGAAACAACAGAAAATAAGACAAAGTCCCTGCCTTCAAGGGGCTTGTATTTTAACTTGCGGACATTATTTTCCCTTAAAAGAAATTTTTTTTTAAGTGGGGAAACTATGTCTCCATTTTTAACAGACACAACAAAACTTCCCACCGTCAGCTCATGAAAAAGAAAACCAAATCCACAGATTCTCAGATTTGGACAACCATGGTAATTTAAATAACATTCTGCAATTGACTGTACTACCACATAAAACAATGTGGTTATTATAGTGAAACCAACAAAAGGTATTCTAATTGGCTAATTCCCTTTTCAACTACCAATTTTTTTAAAAGATTTTATTTATTTGAGAGAGAGAGGGAGTACAAGCAGGCAGAGCGGCAGGCAGAGGGAGAGATAGAAGCAGGCTCCCTGCAGCAGGGAGCTTGCGGAGCTCGATGGGGCCTGGGACCCTGGGATCATAACCGGAGCCAAAGGCAGACGTTCAACCGACTGAGCCACCAAGGCGCCCCTCAACTATCAGTTTTTTTAAAAAGATTTTAAGCAATCTCTACACCCAAAGTGGGGCTTAAACTCACAATCTTGAGATCAAGAGTCACATGCTCCACTGACTAAGCCAGCCAGGTACCTCTCAACTATCAATTTTTGAGGACAGAGAAGGGAGGGGGATAGAGAAGGGAAGAATATAATCTGGTCTATGACTTTATCCTATTGATGACGTCCAGGAAGTGACTCATTCCCGTGACTTTAATTTTACACAATTTAAACTGGAGTTATCTACCAACATGTATCAGTAACTTGTGTTTAGAAGATGATGTTTTATTTTTATTGAGCATTGATGTTCAATATGATGTATAAATCATACGAAATCTTATTTTGCTCCCTAGGAGTTTATGTACAGTCTACGAATATAGGAAATAACATAAGGAATAAATCGGTACACTTCATTTCTTTTAAACCTAAGGTTGCTTGGAAAATAGTCCTATCTCATTTATGCTTGAGTTTTGTGGCTGGCTCTCGCACGCTGGGAATCTAATAAGAAAAAGAAAGGTATTTTGTCGATAATTTATTATCTCTCCATCACTCCAACTGTTACTATGTACCAGCAAAATGTCCTCTGCTGTTGACTGGGTTCTCCTGGCCTTTCAAATCCTTCAACCTTGCCTTTCACAATGCCTATATCGAAATTTAAAAATCGGCAACAGCTGGCTTTTTTACGTAGTAATAACTTATTTTGTCAATTAGAGTTAACCTCTCTAAAGGCAGATACTTAGTCATGAAATATTTGCTTCAGCAGTATTTGTTTTAGCAGAAGCTAGACCAATAGTGAAAATGAGTGCCTACTCTAAAACTAAGAAAATACGCAGTTAAAACTTCTAAAAGCTGTTTTCCAGTGAAATAATTTTCCAAGCATTTCTCCTCGAATATTTATTTTTATCATATTTGGAGCACTCAGGCTGTTGCCTTACCTCCTTAAGAACTTACCTAGAAAATTATCCACCTTTTTAACCTTACAGTGAGTATTCACTGAATACCTATGATACGAAGTCCAAAGATGCGAAGCAGCGTACTCAGTGGATTTAAAAGACAAATCCAGAAGGGCCTGCTTGGCTCAGTTGGTAGAGCATACAACTCTTGATCTCAGGGTTGTGAGTTTGAGCCCCACATAGGGTGTAGAGATTACTTAATAAGACAAATTCAGATCAGGGAGAGTAACCTCAGATGGAAAGAGACCGTTATGTTTAAATCTGGGTTTTAATGCTTTTTCTAACTTAAGATTAATCCCCCAGGGTGAAAACTCTGTTCTTTGCTAGTACCCAGTGCGTACTCAATAATCAAAGTTATTTAAATTAGCACCTATATATTGAGCTTGTCATTTTCAATGTCCTTTACCAACCACAACCCAAAAGAAATTTAGAAGGTAAAGGTAGGTACGTTAATTAATATAGTCTTTATAAGAGCACCTTTAGGTATTAAAAGCCACAGTACTCTTTTTTTCCTTAGAGGAGTATTTTTACAAGATTCTCTCAAAAATCCAAAGTCTGGCTATGTAGTGTAACTTGCCAGAAGCAGCAATGCTCGTCCTATATGCCTATTGGATCTAAGCTAACGATCACGTTGTTCGGCTCTCCAAACATGACCAAAAGACACAAATAATAAATACTTACTGGATGATCACACCTTTGGGACTGAACAATGGTTCTTCCAGTTTATTATGTCAGCTAACCTAACAGTGACAACACAATGTCATAAGTCAACATGGCTATAAAGATGCGCTGCGGGGTTTTTTGTTGTTGCGAGTCTCTTAAGATTTCAGGTTACGAAGAAAATATTTTTTAAAGACCAGTATCATTGCTCTAGCCCATTCTACCAGGAAATACAGATCTGTCATCAGGATTAGTTAATTCTAAGAGCAGCAAATGGACTTATCCTTAAAATCATCAAGACTTTCATAGGCCAAGTACTTCCCAACAACTGTTTTGGGTTTACAACAGGCCTCCAAAGCCTTCAAGGTAAGAAGTGGGTACATGGTAGCACGCA
>NW_023200449.1:0-1174 GCF_002007445.2 Ailuropoda melanoleuca
ATTTGTCCATTTGCCTCTCAATGGACATTTGGGTCATTTCCAATTTGTTTGGTATTTTAAACAATGTTGCTATGGAAATTCTTAAACATATCTCTGGGTGCTTAGGTTGAAGGATTTCTATAGAATATAAACCCAGGAAGGGAATTCCTGGGTCAAAGATATACGTATGTTGCTCTTTACTAAAGATTCTCCAAAGTAGATGGATAGTATACTCACCTAGCAATGTATGAGTTCCCTGTGTTCTGCATTCTTAGCCACACTTGGTATTATCAGCCTTTTAATTTTTATCAGCCTGATAAGTATGAAATATCTCATTATGTTAACTTTCATTTGCCTAATTACTAAACTCACATGTTTATTCGCCAGTCAAGTTTCTTCCGTGAATCATTTCTTTACATCCTTTGCCCATGTTCCTATTTAGTTTTGTGTCTTGACACGATCCCTTGATAGTTAATATACACAGCCAGTATCTTCTTTCTCAGTCTGAAACTTGTTTTTCCACTTTGTTTTTGGTTCAGAGGAGTTTTTAATTTTAATGTAGTCAATTTTTCCTTAATGTAGTTTTTGTCTATAACTATTTTAAGAAATCCTTTACCACTCTGAGTTCACACATCTTCTCCTATTAAGATGTAGGTTGAAGTATTAAGAGTCATGACGTCTAAGCTCACTTTCAAATGACTCAGACAAAATAATTTTTTTTAATTTTAGAGATTAAAAAAATTTATATATATATGTGGCAAAATGGTAGTCATTTCTTTTTTATCTAGGCAGAGGTAAGTGTATGGGTGTTCACTATCTTTAAGCTTTTCTGAAGATCTGAAATTCATAGTAAAAAGTAGGGAGAAAAATAGACATTTATCTATTTCCTCTAATGCTCTTCTAAAAGATTTTACTTTCATATTTAGATTTTCTTTCTTGAACATATTTCTGTATATGGAATGAAAAGGGGAAATCTAATTACCTTTCCNAGGGAAATCTAATTACCTTTCCTCCCATAAGATATAACCAATTGCCCTAGCACCATTTCCCCCAATTCACCCTCCCATAAGATATAAGCAATTGCCCTAGCACCATTTCCCCCAATTCACCTTCCCATATAAGCCTGAATCTCTTTCTGGGCTCTCTGTTATACTCCACTGGTTTATTTGTTTATCTCAGAGTAAATACCACACTG
>NW_023200450.1:0-589 GCF_002007445.2 Ailuropoda melanoleuca
TTTAAAGCTGTTTCCAATAAACATATGGGGGGTACTATTAAAATTGTTTTCCTAAGATTATTGAATGTGTACTTTGGGATAAAGCAAATGAATGTACCTGGGATGGATTAGTTTTCTATTGTGTAACAAAATTGCCACAAACACAGTAGCTTAAAATAACAGAGGTTTATTATCTCACAGTTTCAATGAATCAGAAGTCCAGGTGTTGCTTAAGTGAAAACTAGCTTTCTATTCAATTAGCGTTTGGTCAGAGTTTGTGTTTAAGCCCTCGTGACAGTGAGGATTCAGCCTTGTGCTCTGTGTTGGGTCTGTGTGGTTTGGGTAATGCTTTCAGGTCTTCCCCGTGTTCTGTTCTGATAGCCTGGCCCAAGTTCACAACATTTTTGGCCCACAAAGTTGATTCTCATCCACAATCAAAGANCTTTTTGGCCCACAAAGTTGATTCTAATCCACAATCATAGAGTGGTGGCTACTACAGGAAAAGTGGGTCTTATACCTAGTTTGGGACAGTAGTGCTCAGAGGGAAAGCAGAGCTTAAGTACAAAGTGATCTGCACCTGTCACTGTGAGGACAGATATAATCTGGGACA
>NW_023200451.1:0-1277 GCF_002007445.2 Ailuropoda melanoleuca
AATCGGCTTCGCTTAGAACTTGCTTGAATTCTGAGGCTTACTCGTGGCCCCGTCTGATTACTTACTAGACCACATCTCACTGTCAGCTTCATCACTGCTGTGTCCTCATCTCCAGAAAGTGTCCAGCGCAGAGAAAGCATTTATCCAGAGCAAATATCAGATGTGTCAGGACATGGTGAGCTCGAGGGAGCAGGTGTTCCAAGGAACCTCCACGGCCCTGCCCACAGCTCTGGGGTCCTGGGTGTGGCTGGCGACTGTGACGGGCAGTTCCTGCGTACGCGGTTCTCCCTGGCGACATGCACAGTGCGGTCAACCCCAGGCAGGGACTCTGATGGGAGCGTGCCCGCCTCCCCCTTCCTTGCAGTGGGTTCTACGTGGTCCCTCAGGGAGTCCCCCAAGAGGCTGAGCAGCAGTTGCCCAAGGCCTTGACCCCCTAACATGCCCTTTTCTTGGTTTTCCTCTTTATGCCATCGCCTCTTCTCAGGTCTCGCAGCGTCATCCGCTGAATAAGCCGCTTGCACCCCATCCTGGCGGGATCTACTTTCAGGGTACTCTAAACTAAGACAGGAACTCATCTTAGGATGAGCCCCCCGCCCCCCTGCTGCAGAGACCAGCTAGAAGAGAATGAAATGCAGGAGCTCAGAAACATCTCTTTGGAGGTTCAGCTTTCAAACCGGGAAGACGGCAACGTGCAGACACAAGCATTTTCTCAGCAAAGCCTGTGCTTCCATTCAGATGGTCTCACCCCACGGGGAGTCAATGCGTACCCTCCATGCTGCAGTGTCGGGGAGCCGGCAACGGTGAGAAACCCTCCATCAGGATCTCTGACACCCGGGCTTGTGCCTGCATGCCCACACGAGTTCTGCATTAGGGCAGCTGGCTGGCTTCAGTTTTATGCCCCCTCATGAAAGCACGGCCATTAGAACACAGCATCCTAATCCCTCCCAGCTCAGTAAAACTCCTGTCTTGCTTACTTATTTGGGGCCTGTCTTGGATCCATGACATTAAAAAAAAAAAAAATTATTCTGCACTTGTCCAAGATGGTAAGAAGGGCTTTATTGAAGCTTTGCAGTGGGGAGAGAAGGGGCTCACGTCTCCCCAAATGCAAGGACAGGCGGGCCCTTGCAGCCAATGAGCAGGGATATGCTGCCTGCAAATCCCAAAGGCTGAGTTCTGATCTGATGGCTCTGAGAAGCCCCACTCAGAAGCCTGGCAACTGTCCTCCCCAGAGTGGATGCAGGCTCGCCCTCAATGCAGCACAGACAACGAGGAGCCTC
>NW_023200452.1:0-264 GCF_002007445.2 Ailuropoda melanoleuca
CTATGGGACACTGCAAAGGCAGTCCTAAGGGGGAAATACATAACCATCCAAGCCTCACTCAAAAGAATAGAGAAATATAAAATGCAGTTTCTATATTCTCACCTCAAGAAGCTGGAACAGCTACAGAGGGACAGGCCTAACCCACTGACAAGGAAGGAGTTGACCAAAATTAGAGCATAAATCAATGAATTAGAAAACAGAAGTACAGTAGAGCAAATCAACAGGACTAGAAGCTGGTTCTTTGAGAGAATCCATAAAATTGAC
>NW_023200452.1:375-1358 GCF_002007445.2 Ailuropoda melanoleuca
GGAGAGGTCACGACCAACAATATTGAAATTGGAAGGATTATTAGAAATTTTTATCAACAGCTATATGCCAAAAAACTAAGCAATCTGGAAGAGATGGAGGCCTTTCTGGCAACCAACAAACCGCCATCCTTGACGCACAGGTGCTATTTCCCAACCGAGCAGCAATAGAAGGAAACTCTGCCCCCCCAGTCCTCGACTTTGGACCGGAGCCAGCACAGGATCACTAGGGCAGAGGGTGGGCAGAGGACGGAAACTGACGGGAACTAATTCAGAGTGAGAAATGAGGGCCAGCCTCCTGTCTGCTAGTCCACAATCTGCTCCTCTGAGAAGACGGCGGAAGAGACGGAAAGAACAGCCAAGCCCCAGGAGGAGGACAAGACCTCCATGANGCAAGACCTCCACGAGTCTGAAAATAACCTCTGGATGCCCCGGATTCCTGGGCTTTGTGGAGACACCGACGGGCCAAGCACCTCCTGCCGCCGTCAAACAGGAGGCACCCGAAGCTGAATGAGACCAGAACTTCCCCCCAAACATGAAAACAGGCTAATCCTGTATAGAAACAGAGAAATGACAAGTAAACCCCCAAAGATGGGCTGAGGGCCCAACCCAGGCCTGAGCCCAGGCTGACCCGGCCCCACGACATTGCTGCCCACGGTCGGTCCCGGAGGCAGGATGAGGTCTGGGTGATGTCCGAGTCTCTGTGATCCCAGGGCCTGGAATGACAGGTGCTACTGGAGGGACAAGGACGAAAGAGCAGAGAGACTCCCTGGCTGAGCAGGGGCCATGTCACACCCACGCTGAACTGAGCACCCGCAGGGCATGACACTTCTCCTCACGAGGGTCCTCACAGCCTTCGCCTGTCCCCACCGAGCGGAGACCCAGCACACCAAACTCGCAGATTCCGGAAGGTTCTCAGTGCTTCCATTTATTTCCTGTCTCAAACTTCAGGAATCCTCTCCTTTCACTAACTGATCCACTCCTCA
>NW_023200453.1:0-1081 GCF_002007445.2 Ailuropoda melanoleuca
GCAATTTGAATTGAGGGAGAAAGCACTCTCTAGTGCTTTGTCTAGTGCTAGACAAGAATAGGTATGAAGGTCCTGATCTGCCTGCCTTGCTTGAGGAAGGACAACAAGGGAAGGAAGTTGTGAGGAGAATAATAGGGAAGTCAGTCAGGTGGGAATGGAAACTAACATTTTGAAGGTTTATAGGCTATGAAAATACCTTGGCTTTGATTCAGAGTTGGGAACGGTATGGCATTGGAGAGTTCTGAGCAAAGATTCATATAATTTAATATGTTTTTCAGAGGATCACTCTGGCTACTTAAGATGGTAAACTGACAAATGTGTCTGCAGAGAGGATTTGACAGACATTAACTCAACTGAAGGATAACTGGAATTTAATCTGGGCAGGTAGGTGGTGCTTCTCTTAGTCAAGCCTGATGTAGATATGGAGGCTGCCAAAATTTTAAAACTCACCTCACGTCCACAAAACTAAACACAGTTAATTGACAAAGTGGCTATCTATCCAATTCAGGTCAGGGTATGGTGGCGTATGAAATTCATAAATTTTTAGTTGCCATGAGCTTCACCATAGGGAAGAAGACAGAGGTGTTAATGAAAGCTTCATTTTCTTTTCTAGAGTAAATACTCCTTCCTGGCTTGATGCTAATCCTATTTTCTTTGACAAAGGACATTCAGGTTATTCTATGCTTGCATCTGGGATCTGAAATCTGAAAACCAGGGGAAAAATAACATTGGTTTAGTCTTTTCTTCTTCTCTAGTCACCCATATTCCAGAAACAATGCATATTTTTGCATTTGCAGAGACAGGGGCTGTTAAGATAGGCTTGTTGCTTATTCATAGTCTCATCATAAATTTGGCTCAGGATGTAGTGATCAGGTGACTTAACACTATACTGTGATTTGCACAAGCCCTTAATACATTTTGTTATAGTTGTAATATAAACTTAATGTACCAATGTGGACATTTCCTACTATGTTTTATAATATTTCAATGGATAATGGGGTATCTATTTGCTCTTCCATTGTACAAGATTTTCCCAAGGAAGAGCTTTATAATGTTTAAGAATAATTTTCCTCTATATAAG
>NW_023200454.1:0-829 GCF_002007445.2 Ailuropoda melanoleuca
GCAATTTGAATTGAGGGAGAAAGCACTCTCTAGTGCTTTGTCTAGTGCTAGACAAGAATAGGTATGAAGGTACTGATCTGCCTGCCTTGCTTGAGGAAGGACAACAAGGGAAGGAATTTGTGAGGAGAATAATAGGGAAGTCAGTCAGGTGGGAATGGAAAGTAACATTTTGAAGGTTTATAGGCTATGAAAATACCTTGGCTTTGATTCAGAGTTGGGAACGGTATGGCATTGGAGAGTTCTGAGCAAAGATTCATATAATTTAATATGTTTTTCAGAGGATCACTCTGGCTACTTAAGATGGTAAACTGACAAATGTGTCTGCAGAGAGGATTTGACAGACATTAACTCAACTGAAGGATAACTGGAATTTAATCTGGGCAGGTAGGTGGTGCTTCTCTTAGTCAAGCCTGGTGTAGATATGGAGGCTGCCAAAATTTTAAAACTCACCTCACGTCCACAAAACTAAACACAGTTAATTGACAAAGTGGCTATCTATCCAATTCAGGTCAGGGTATGGTGGCGTATGAAATTCATAAATTTTTAGTTGCCATGAGCTTCACCATAGGGAAGAAGACAGAGGTGTTAATGAAAGCTTCATTTTCTTTTCTNGAAGACAGAGGTGTTAATGAAAGCTTCATTTTCTTTTCTAGAGTAAATACTCCTTTCTGGCTTGATGCTAACCTATTTTCTTTGACAAAGGACATTCAGGTTATTCTATGCTTGCATCTAGGATCTGAAATCTGAAAACCAGGGGGAAAATAACATTGGTTTAGTCTTTTCTTCTTCTCTAGTCACCCATATTCCAGAAACAATGCATATTTTTGCA
>NW_023200455.1:0-253 GCF_002007445.2 Ailuropoda melanoleuca
AAATGTGAGTGAAAAATGAAATGCAGGATTTATGCATCAGTACCAAGGGAGTGAAGAATGTGAAGAGGCTTCTTGGAAGAAGTAACAGTTCATGGATTTTTAGTTTTCAACTGATGGCCTGTCAGAGAATTGCCAGCTTTTTAATTTTGTTAAGAATGAACATTAGGGGCGCCTGGGTGGCACAGCGGTTGAGCGTCTGCCTTCGGCTCAGGGCGTGATCCCGGAGTTATGGGATCGAGCCCCACATCAGGCT
>NW_023200455.1:314-538 GCF_002007445.2 Ailuropoda melanoleuca
CTGGCTGTCTCTATCTCTGTTGAATAAATAAATAAAATCTTAAAAAAAAAAAAGAATGAACATTAGAAAAATTTTTACCATCCCTTATTGCATCATTTTATAATAGGTAGGGCATCTAAGCATCCAAGATATAAAAAGGACATGATTGGGGCACCTGGGTGGCTCAGTTGGTTATATGTCTGATTCTTGATTTCTGCTCAGGTCGTGATCTCAGGGTCATGAGA
>NW_023200456.1:0-696 GCF_002007445.2 Ailuropoda melanoleuca
GAACCTATTTTCCTAGGCAAATTTGGGAAAGAACTTAAACATTATGTTGTACTCACTGCCTGTCACTTACTCTCAGTGCTGTGTGTACATTAACTTGTTTAATTGTTGCCGTGGGCCTCATCAGTAAATTCCATCTCCTCCACTTTATTGCATGAGGACACCTAGAAATAGAGAAGTAAATCACTGCTAGAGATCTCACAGCTAGAAGCGGCAGGGGCAGGTTTTGAACCAAGGCGGTGTGGCCCCAGTGTCCAAGCTCTCAGTCACTGCACCAAAAAGCCTCTCACATGCTTACATTCACGAAAAAGGTATATGAATAATTACAGGTGTGTAAATGTAAGCGTCTGTATAAATATACGTGCGTATATGAAAGTGTGGACATCTCAGTGTATATTTATACACGCGTACAAACACAGGTGAAGAGGGTATACGTAGCTAGAGCATGAACAGTGAGGGAGAACATGATATGAAATGAGGATGGGGAATTAGGTAAGATGAGATCATGGAGGCTCTCANCGGAGGATCTCATAAAGCAGATCACAGATTCTAGATCCTATTTTCAGGCTGCTAGGATGCGTGGGAAGCACCATCAAGGTAATAGCCCGGGTTCAGATCCCACCTCTACTCCTTGCTACCTCTGGGACTGGGGACAAGTGGCTTTTTCATTTACAAAATAGAGATAATATTCCTGATAAA
>NW_023200457.1:0-1143 GCF_002007445.2 Ailuropoda melanoleuca
ATCTTGTACTTGAGGATCTTTTTATAAAGTGCCACCGCGTCCTCTGGCCGCACCTGCCTGGGCACTTGGGGCGATCCGCCGCCGCCGCCGCCTGCCGTCCCGGGGCCGTGCCCTTCCTTCTCCCGGGCCTCTGCGGCCCTGTCCTCGACGAGGTCCACCTTGTTCCCCACGATGGCGAAGAGGCAGTCCGTGTTGGCCGTGTCCGTGAGGCCCAGGAACCTGTCCTCCAGCTCCACCAGGCTCTGTGGGTGGTTCACGTCATAGGTGAGGATGACCGCGGCCGCGCCCCGGCAGTACATGGAGCCCAGGCCGTGGAACTGCTCCCGCCCTGGCCGAGAAGATGGAAAGAGAGACACGGGTTATCCCTGGTCCAAGGGTGCGCCCAGCGACCACACCGCACGGCAACCCAAGGGACCCCGACTGCAGGCGTGTCTGGACCCAGGCCGGATGGAGACACTGGCTGGCACAAAGGAGTGAGTGGCCCAGGCCCCACGGGATCCAAGGACAGCGCCCTTCTGCTCTGGGAGGCTGTGCGACAGCCTGGTTTCCAGACAAACCTTTGAATTTTACTCCATGCGTGTAATTCAGAGACTGGGTCACAGACTCATACTACTTGGGTAGAAAGGGGCACCTGACAAAAAAGAAAGAACCTCGGTCTGTGAGTCTTCGGAGCATGAACTGAAGGCATGTTAACCTACACACGTATTTATTTAAAATGTGTGTCCTTTGCCAATAAACCAGTTTTCAGCCAAATGACCAAAGAAACACAATTTCCACCCCAATCCCCAATCATTCTGAAACGGTCCTGGCACGGGCCCGGCAGCACCGCCTTACTTTGGGGCCGGCTGGCTGTCCCCGTGCCCAGCCTAGGGGAGAGCAGCTTACGACAGACAGCCTGGGCCTACACCGGACCGCTGACCTCCCCCTCACATGGAACCACACCCAAAGCCAGGGCTCCCCGCTTGTCCAGCAAAGCTCCAAGCGTCTCCCCAAGTGATCCGGGGGGAAGGGACGCTGAGAAGGTGGGGCCANCGGCCAGGGCTGGCAGGGGTTGGAAGCAGGCGTCCTGCCGAGATGCTGAGAGTCGACGTGATGCACAGAAAGCAGGTTTCCGGAGCCACCTGCTGACCAGCGGCGTGCACC
>NW_023200458.1:0-3551 GCF_002007445.2 Ailuropoda melanoleuca
AAAAAAAAAAAAATTGTTTATCATTCTTCCTTATCTGATTAATCCCCAAGACAACCTCGTCCCCTAGGTGAAGGGATATAAGAGAAGCCTCTGAGCTGTTTCTGCCCCAAGGCCAGAGCACTGACAGCTGTGGGGCCAGTCCCTGAACCCGGTGTAACCCTCCAGCCACTCCTATTCTAGCCTGACTTGTTTTTCTGGGAGCCAGGTGGTCGGGGAGACACTGAAATCTCGGGGGCTGCCTCTGTGGAAGGTTTAAGGACTAAAGACTATTTCATGTGCCTGGAGCGGAACAGTCTGGACCCAGGAAAGTCAAACAGTGTGGCCAAGGATACACAGCAAAACTGGATCCTCCAATATCGGTCCAGGTTTTCTGGTTTGGCGGCTGGGTTTCGGGTCTTTTCTGGAGGCTGAGTGGACATTGCCAGATCCTTCCACCTGGGTCAGTGCCTAACTGACCCCTGACTCCGGGGCATCCTGGATCCCATGTATCTGTAAGACTCAGCCTCTCTTTCCCCCAAGGCCTGGAATGCCAACCCTCTGCAGGTTACAGTCAGAAATAACTTCCAGAAAGAGCCGAAAGCAGGGCTGGGCAGCCTTTGCCTCCCACAGGCGCACAGGTCTGCACTGATTGCTTACCACAGACCTGGACAGACCGTTTTATTAATATTAATAAGGAAGCAGGAACAAAGGGCCCCTTTATTTTTAGCTTTCTCTAATTGCGTAGTAATTACTTATCTACAAAACAAATGAGCCCCTGCTCACGGTTGCCATAGTACCGGGAGCCCAGCCTCCCCACAGGACAATTGGCCGAGGATTCCACTGCTCCCGCCTCAAGCCCCGCCCCTCCACGGCCATTGGTCCGAAGCAAAGCCCTAGCAACTGGGCGGCCAATCCGCTCCCAGCCCCAGGGCTAGGCTGGGCTTCCCAGCGACCTTCCAGATACAGTCCTCACCGCGCACAGGAAGGGATGTTGACTCATCCCTAAGGAGAACGGGGAGAAGGTCTGTCTTGCCCGGAGAGGCCCTCCCCTGCTCCATTGCCTAGTTTCTTTTGGGCAGTGGCTAACTTCCTTCAGTCTTGTTTCAGCTAAAGGTTCCTTTCATAATAATAATAATTACTTTCAGGCTGGCTCCCTCTTATCCGACCACGCCTCCTCTGGGCCTCCTTTGTCTGCCTGTGGTCTGAAAAGGATTCAGGGACTGGAAACCAGATCAGAAATGTCAGCCAAAGCCAGACAGAGCCATGACCTTAAGTCTGCAACAGCAGCAGCAGGTGCAAAATGTGCATATAATGCTTCCTGAGGCCTCTTGTAAATGGTTTTGGGTTCTCTCTTCCCCCCAAGGATGCAGAGAATTAAGCTGATGGGCAGTGATGGTTTGCCCTTGCGTATGTGTTAAGAATGCAGACCTCTGCTCACGAATCAGAGGGGCTGGTAAGACGGAGCATCCGCTGACATGGTTGAGGGCACAGATGTGATGAGACAGACCCAGGTTCCGATCTTGTCTCTACTACCTCTGACAAGCTGGCTAAGCCACAGTTTTAAAATTTTAAAAATGGGAATGGGAATGATATTGCCCTCTTCATAGGATTAGGAGAATTAGATGGGGTAAGGCAGGTGGGCTTAGCACAGTACTTGTCTCACTCATAATGCGGGAGTTATTATGAACATGTTACTATTATCATCATGTATTACAATTGGCTGAGAAGTGTCTCTAGCATTCTGTCAACCACTTACAAGATATCTTTCCCTTATGGGACCTTGCAGGTGGGTGTGAATGTTGAGATGCTGGCTGGAACCCTCCGATCCGTGCCACAGAGTGGATTTCATTGTGGCTCCCCCATCCTGACAGATCTAATTCCAACAGCCAATCACAGCTGTTCAAAAGCATTATTTGCCCACCTCCTGTTCTGCAGGATTCCAAGCTGGCAGGGGGAGACCTTTTTATTAATATTAATAAGCATCCAGGAACAAAGGGCCCCTTTATTTTATGCTTTCTCCGATTGCTAATAATTAGTCATCTACACTAAGAATGAGGCTGACTTTGCCTCCTGGAGTACTGATGGTTTATATTGTTGGAGAGGGCAGGTACCACTCCGAGAAACATGCAAAACATGTTCCATGGAGTCGGAACCCCACCTTTAGTCCAGAAGACCTCACCAATCAGGAAGGAGACCGAGGACATGGCGTTGTGTTGAGGAGGGGCACCCCGGGTAGGGTTAAGCAGGTGTGGCTTCCTGGCACTCTGAGTCAATTTTAATGGAGGAGCAAAGACAAGGACAGAGGGAGGTGGACTGGCATTGGCTGCCATGAGGGCCCAGGAGTGGAGACCAATAGCCCCAAGTAGGGAATGAATAGTAACTTGTTGGCACAAGCAAAGGAGAGTCACAGAAAACTAAGGTGGAGCATGGTGAGGGAATGCCCTCCTGTGTCAGCCTTGCTCCCCCCTTCCCTTGCTCCGGGTCACGAACCCAGCCCCAGGGATCAGGGAAGGGTCAAGCTATGTTCTGTGGGGGCGCTGCCAGGCTGATCACCCTTAGCTGGCTCCGTTCTTACCAAGCTCCACCGCCATGAAGCAAATGAACCTCTCTCTCCCACCAATATGACTGTAGTGATCTAGTTTTCAAGGTCCCCCAGAATCTAGCCTGCCTTGACCTCATCAAGCCTATACCTCACTGCCCAGCAGACAGCCTCCCACTGTCATCACAGCACTGGCTGCTCATCCCACTGCCAACCTTTTATCCAAGTTCTCTCACCTGCAATGTCCTTTCATCTCCCACTCTGAACCCTGCAGGGCCCATCTAAGTCAAGCCTGTCTGAGCCTCCCTGCCTGCTAAGTGCTCTCTGACCAGGCGGGCGTGCAGTCTCACTGAAGACCAACTCTTGTATCAGTTGTGTGCTCTGCCCTCCCCCAAAAGACTGGGAGATTGTGGAAGGCAAGGACTGTGCCCTGAAATTCTGCATCCCACCCCAGACCCCAGCGTGACACCAAGAACAGAGTTCATCAGCTAATGGTAAGAGCCGAAGGCCCAAAGCCGCTCTTCCTGGGCAGCAACAGATGAACATTCATGGAGTGTTTCCTCTACATGGGCTGTCACTTGTCCTCCTGCTTTTAGACCGATCTCTCTAGTCTATCCTGATGGCAAGGTTTGGCTCACAAATCTGATGTCACTTTCTGGGTTCAGGCTTCTCTAGGCTCCCGGTTGCCTGAGTGAATCCAGGCTCTTTAACACGGCACCAAAGGCCCTCTGTTCTTGCCCTGCCAGCCCTTCAGATTCATCTGCAGCTGCCCCCCATGCCCCCATCCGCACCCCACTACATTTTACTCTCCAGCTGCAGCGAACCATTTGTCGGGCTTTAGATTCACCCCTCTGCCTTGGGCTCTGGTGGCTTTGCACATGCTGCTCCCCCTGGTTCTTGGGGAACTCCTATTTGTCCTTTAAAAGTAGAAACTGTTGGGGCGCCTGGGTGGCTCAGTCGTTACGCGTCTGCCTTTGGCTCAGGGCGTGATCCCAGAGTCCTGGGATCGAGTCCCGCATCAGGCTCCCTGCTC
>NW_023200459.1:0-637 GCF_002007445.2 Ailuropoda melanoleuca
AAGGCACACACACTGTGATGTCTTTCCACAATGTCAGCTTCATTCGGTCATAAAGCAAGGTTAACATAATTACAAAGCAGGTTCAGGATTCCAAACTCAATGATATTTCACCACATGTTTAACCTGGCTTCTTACACAGCACACAGAGCCGAACACAGGACAAGTCACACCACAAACAAGATACACAGGGGGTAGGAGGTTAACGAACCAAACACTGCTCTGTGGGCGTGCAGTTGAAATAAGGCTTCTGTCCAGTCCGGGTCGGCTCTCGGCACTTACTGCTTATTATGTTCAAGCAGTGAAGGATCTCGGTTCTGTTCAGAGATCAGTCGGGCAGAGCCTTTGGTGGCAGTTGCCTTTTTTAAGTGGTCAGACATAGAGATGTCATGTCTGAAGAGNGGTCTGAAGAGTCTGATAGTTTACTGCAAAAATCTTCCCTTTTTAAATGAATTTAATCAGTCTTGGGCCCCTGCGGACATCCTCTGCTTCCGCTTGCTATCAGTTCTGGGCTTGTCAGCCGGTGCTGGTCTCAGTGCTATTTCATAGCTGCAGTACCCTAAACTGCTTGCATCACTGCTTGACATGAGTGACTCCATCTTGCTCTCTACAAGACCATTATATCAGTACATAATTTTGG
>NW_023200460.1:0-568 GCF_002007445.2 Ailuropoda melanoleuca
AGAATCTCAGGCAGACTCCATGCTAAGGGCAGAGCCCGACGTGGGGCTCCATCCCATGACCCTGAGTTTGCGACCTGAGCTGATACCAAGAGTCAATCTCTCAGCCAACTGTACCATCCTGGCACCCCTCTTAAACCCCATTTTAAATTGCCTTTCTTATCTCTGTTATCTTGTGAAAATCTTTTACTGTTCTTTTTATAACTTATATTTTTATATTATACGATATTTTCTTTTAAAAATTTTTTAAATATTTTATTTATTTATTTGACATAGAGAGAGAGACAGCGAGAGAGGGAACACAAGCAGGGGGAGTGGGAGAGGGAGAAGCAGGCTCCCAGCAGAGCAGGGAACCTATGCAGGGCTCAATCCCAGGCTNAGGGCTCAATCCCAGGCTTAATGACTGAGCCACCCAGGCGCCCCTATACGATATTTTCTAAATATAAATTTATAGTTTCTATGTTTCTACAACCAGTTGCTCGCTCATTCACTCCCAGATGCCTCCTCTCATTCTCGCTTTCTGGCATTCTACTCCCCTGAAACCACTTTTACCACCAATCTCTCTCATCAC
>NW_023200461.1:0-577 GCF_002007445.2 Ailuropoda melanoleuca
ACCAGGCTGTGGAAGTCAACCTGAGTAACGTCCCCAGAAAGAGACGCAGAGTCAGGCCCGCACAGCCCAGAGTGGAGGGGGCACAGTGCCAGCACGTTGTGCTTGGGAGCTGGGCTTGAAAACCTTTCTGTTTCTTCATTTCTCAACCCTGTGACCCGGGAAAGCCAGATAGAGAGGGCCTGATGGGAGAGGAGCTGAGCACGGCCCCGCATCCTCTGCTCTGGGGACTAGAGCCCCCTGCTCCCAGGGGCTCAGCGAGGAGGAGCTCTGATCATGGCCTCGTCTGTGGGTGCAAGGCCATCCCACTTTGTGACCTTAGGCCCGAGGCACAACTCAGGGAGGATGTGGGTTCTTAGGNAGGGAGGATGTGGGTTCTTAGGCCCGGCCTCTGTTTTCTCTGCTTTGCTTTAAACCTGGGGGTCAGTGTGGGCACCTGTGCTCCAGAGCCCCTGGGCTCCCCATGCCACGCGAGGCCTCCAGGGTGCTCACCATGGGGTATGGGCGACAGGCTCTGGGGTGCCAGGTGAGCAGGCAGCAAGCTGGACATGGTGGCCCGTGTGCTGTGTGGGGACCGGGC
>NW_023200462.1:0-1316 GCF_002007445.2 Ailuropoda melanoleuca
TTACATTGGAAACCAGGGATGTACTGTATGGTGACTAACATAATATAATAAAAAATCATTAAAAAAATAAAAATAAAAAGACAACTCTAAGTGGAAAATATAGAAAGGAAGAGGACAGACACAAAGCACTTTAACTCTGAAATAGGAGGGCAATAGACCCAGGTAGAGCTAATTCTAGATAGATATCCAGATCTACTGTACTATTTAGCTGATAGATTGACAGAAAGTAGGAAGCTATAGGTCTAGAGAGATGTAAATACAAATAAATGTAGATATAGACAGGTATCTATAGATAGCCATAGATAGATCTAAATCTAGGTAGATATCTAGATGATGAGAGGAAGGAAGGAGAAACAGAGGGAAGGAGGGAAGGAATGACATAGACCTAAATAGATACAGATATACGTGGATCTATAAATATCATCATCAAGATATCTAATTGGTAGATAGAGGATAGATGAACAGATATGAATAAAACCAAACCCCAGTCAAGAACCATCGAGAAAAAATACTTCCATCCCACCTGTGAAATGACAATCTGCTTCCAGCAAGCAGTGAAAGGGGAGGTGGACCCCTCCAGCCAGAGCTGCGGTCTTGACAGCAGGTGAGTCTGCTGTAGTTTGGACCAGGAGCACGCTTACGGAGCCGAACACAGGAAGGACCCTAAATAGAGCCGGGAATGCATCATGTCTCTAGAACATGCCCCTCACGTGCCTGGTGCTGACTGGACAGCCCGTCTCTAGGTCCTGGCACCCCAGGGCTGGGTGTCAGGGATGAGGAGATCACATGACCAGTGACAGTCTCCCACCCCGGCCCCCGGCCCTGCACTGGTCACCAGGTGAACATCAGGCAGGGACACCGGGTGGAGGAAATGGCAAGACTCGCATCCTCAGGGAGGGGGCGGGCACAGCATGGGGAGCTCACAGGGAACTCAGACAGATGCACGGGGCCTGGGGACTCTCCAGGATCCAAGCTGGCGAGTCACAGAGCGCGAGGTCGGGGTCGGGGGGGACCACTGTGCATTCCCAGGAATGCCAGTCCTAACGTTCATTATGGGTAAGTTCTCTGGTCAAACGTGAGAAAATAAAGCACACCCACTGTCCCCTCAGTGCAGGTGTGCACGTCATCTGTTCTGAGGGTCCTGCAAGAAAACAAGCCGGAATGTTCCCTCAGCGGCGACTCCTGTTTCCCTAGCATATTTAACCACAGATGTGGGGTGTTTGGGAGGGTAGAGAAGGTATCAGAGTAGTAGTAATATCCTACAGAAAAAGCAAAAGTACTAGGATTAGCCTTATTTAAAATAACAGGTATAATCA
>NW_023200463.1:0-625 GCF_002007445.2 Ailuropoda melanoleuca
ACCGACTGAGCCACCCAGGTGCCCCGGAGTCATCATTTTTTTAAAGTGTCAAAGTGTCGTATAAGCTCTTGGAAGACAATGACTTTGATTTTCCAAGATTTTTCCCCATTATTTATGTATATGTGTGTGTGTGTGTGTACACACATATATATATCTTCTCATATATATATATACGCACACATATATATACACATATATATGAAGATATTTAAGCTGTGTATAAAATACTATGCAAATACACTTTATTCTATTAGTCTCTAAAACCATCCACTATCATTTAGTGTAGTGGATTATATCTGCCCGTAAAATGCTAAACTCTAAACCCAACAGAGAAACATGTTTAGGCAAGGGCAGTGAGGGCAAAGAAAAAGAGCAATTGAGAATAAGCAAAGTGAAGATTTTCACAGTCAGCTGAACTATGTGACTGACACCAAGGAGAGAAAGCCGAGCGTGGATATAAAAGNCGTGGATATAAAAGATCTGGAGACCAATGACGGCTGCAGGAGCGGTCTCACAGCAGTGACTCTCGATGGGGGACTGGGGTGGAGGAAGCTGTCAGGATCCTGAACAATATTATATTTAGGAAATAAAACTTTTAACTGGCTTTCCAATGTAGACCTAAAAT
>NW_023200464.1:0-595 GCF_002007445.2 Ailuropoda melanoleuca
TACATGATGAATCACTTCTTTCTTGTTGCTTTCAGTATTGTCTGTCTTTATTGCTTGATGCTATACTATATTCCATTTTTTGTTATTATTTTTCTTTCTGTTTTTCTCACACTATGTAATTTCAATGGGCATATTGTCCAGCCTGTTCATTCTTTCTTTCAACTGCTCAAATCTGCTATAGAATCCCTCTGGTGAAATTTTGATTTAGTTATTATAGTTTTCAACTCTTGAGTTTCTATATAATTTCTATTTGTTGTTGAAATTTCTACCTCTTTATTGATATTCTTGATTTAGTGAAATATTTTTATTTTATTTTCCTTTAGTCCTTGGACATTGTGTTTTTTTCTAGGTATTTGACCTTATTTAATANGTATTTTTCTTTTATTTTCCTTTAGTCCTTGGACGTTGTGTTTTTTTCTAGGTATTTGACCTTATTTAATATGGCTGATTTAAGGTTATTGTCTAGTAGGTTCAATGTCTGCTTCCTTAAGAGCAGTTTCTATTGATTATACCTTTTCTGCATGTGGGCCTTACTTTCTTGTTTCTTTCCTTGTTTACTGAACTCTTGTTGAAAATAGGATATCTTAAATAGAAG
>NW_023200465.1:0-571 GCF_002007445.2 Ailuropoda melanoleuca
GGGTATATGAGGACTCAGGTAGGTACTTCTCAGTTTTTCTGTAAGTCTAAAACAGATCTACAAAATAAAGTCTATTTTTAAAAAAGGAACGGTTTGCTATCCTTCCTTTTTCAAGTCACTAGCCATTCAGAGTCTAAACTGGGAGTATCTAATTGATCGAGTCCAAGTTACATGCTATACCCTAGCTGCGGTGAAGACAAAGAAAGTGAACTTCAAGTGGATTCAGTTTGGATAGAGAGANGAGAGACAGGCTCTAACTAGCCCAAGACTCCCAGATGACAATAAATATGGAAAGGGTACTCAAATGGTCAGAGCCAAAAATTGACACATGTCCACTACACGTGGCCTATGAAACCAAATCACCCCACTAATGTCTTGACTGCCGACAGATTGCAGACTGGCCAGTGTGACTCATAATCTACATAACACAATATTCTGAGGATGTAGAACACAGGATGTTAGGTGAAGAGAAACAGTAGCATACGGGGAATGCTTCTGTTGGCATTAAGATTGTCCTCATCTGATTGTGCTACTAATGTGTCCCCTCCTGCTAGTACAATGTCTGCCACAT
>NW_023200466.1:0-1257 GCF_002007445.2 Ailuropoda melanoleuca
GGTAATTTGGGCCATCAGGAATATAATAACTATAATAAACATATTAGTTTAGATTTTTCTAGTCTTTTATGCACATGCATGCTTAAGAACCCTGTAGGAATGCTGTTAAAAATAAAGATTCCCAAGGTCTACTTCTTTACATTGTGCTTGAGAACATCTGAGTAGGGTTCAGGCGCTTGTACCTTTAGGTTTCTAGGTTATTTGAGTGACCAACAAATTTGAGAACTAATGGTCTAGATCAAGAGTAAAGAAAACTACAGCTCAAGGGTCAGATCTGGGCCACAGCCTACTTTAGGTAGGAACGCTTGTCCATTGTTAAGGTATTGTGAAAAAATAAATACATAAAAGAGAAGAATGTGTGACAGAGACTATATGAAGCTGGCAAAACCTAAAAGATTTATTCTCTGGCCCATTACAAAAAGTTTTCTGACCTCTGGCCTAATTTTTTTTTTTAAATAATAGCTTTGCTGAGATGTAATTTACATACCAAAAGTATACATGATGGTATTTAGTATATTCACAAAATTGTGCAATCATCACCACTGGCTAATTGTAGAACATTTTCACAGCCTCGAAATGAAATCTCCTCCTCATTAGGGATCACTCCCCGTTCTTATCTCTATCCTTCCCCTGGCAATGACTAATCTACTTTCTTTCTTTTTTTTTTTTTTTTAAATTTTATTTATTTGACAGAGATAGAGACAGACAGCGAGAGAGGGAACACAGCAGGGGGAGGGGGAGGGGAAGAAGCAGGCTCCTAGCAAAGGAGCCTGATGCGGGGCTCGATCCCAGAACGCCGGGATCACGCCCTGAGCCGAAGGCAGACGCTTAACCGCTG
The DNA here is from genome assembly GCF_002007445.2 of Ailuropoda melanoleuca. Classification (NCBI taxonomy): domain Eukaryota; kingdom Metazoa; phylum Chordata; class Mammalia; order Carnivora; family Ursidae; genus Ailuropoda; species Ailuropoda melanoleuca. The sequence continues at coordinate 839 of NW_023200466.1, forward strand.
TGCCACCCAGGCGCCCCAACTAATCTACTTTATGATTCTATGGATTGTCCTATTTTGGACATTTCATATAAATGGAATGATAGCATATATACACTGGTGTAACTGGCATCTTTCAATTAGGGTAATGGTTTCAAGTTTCATTCATGCTGTAGAATGTATCAGTATTTCATTTCCTTTTATTATTAAATGCTATTCCATGGTATTGGTATGTTATATCTTGCTGATCCATTTTTCAGTTTATGGACATTTGGATTGTTTCCACTTTTTTTGGCAATTTTAATAGTGCAGTTATAAACATTCTTGTACAACTTTTTGTGTGGACATATGTTTTCAATTTGAGAGGATGTATATATATATGAGTGGAATTGCTGAATCATCTGGTAACTCTATATTAAGCATTTTGTAAAACTGTCACACTG
>NW_023200467.1:0-2585 GCF_002007445.2 Ailuropoda melanoleuca
TAGAAATGCAACTGATTTCTGAGCATTGATTTTGTATCCCAGCACATTACTGAATTGCTCTATAACTTCTAGTAGTTTGGGGGTAGATTCTTTTGGGTTTTCCACATAGAGTATCATGTCATCTGGGAAGAAAGACAGTTTGACTTCTTCTTTGCCGATTTGGATACCTTTTATCCCTTTCTGTTGTCTGATTGCTGTTTCAAGGACTTCTAGTACTATGTTGAATAATAGTGGCGAGAGTGGGCATCCTTGTCATGTTCCTGATCTTAAGGGAAAGGCTTCCGGCTTTTCCCCATTGAGAATGATATTTGCAGAAGGCTTTTCAGAGATGTTTTTTATGAAATTGAGGGATGCAACCTCGATCCCTACACTCTGAAGAGTTTTAATCAGGAAAGGATGCCGTATTTTGTCAAATGCTTTTTCTGCATCTATTGAATCATATGATTTTTGGCTGTTTTTCTTCTTGATATAATCTGTCACACTGATAGATTTGCGAATGTTGAACCACCCTTGCATCCCAGGGATGAATCCCACTTGGTCATGATGGATAATCCTTTTAATGTAGTGTTGGATCCTATTAGCAAGGATCTTTTTGAGAATTTTGGTGTCCATATTCATTAGGGAAATCGGTCTGTAATTCTCCTTTTTGATGCGGTCTTTGCCTGGTTTGGGGATCAAGGTAATATTGGCCTCATACAATGAGTTTGGTAGCTTTCCTTCTGTTTCTATTTTTTGAAATAGCTTTAGGAGAATAGGTATTAGTTCTTCTTTGAATGTTTGGTAGAATTCCCCAGGAAAACTGTCCGAGCCTGGAGTTTTGTTTTTTGGAAGGTTTTTAATCAATGTTTCAATCTCTTCATAATTAATTGGTCTGTTTAAAAAATAAATTTCTTCCTGTTTCAGTCTTGGTAGTTTAGAGGTTTCCCGGAAGGCCTCCATCTCTTCCAGATTGCTTAATTTATTGGCATAAAGCTGTTGATAAAAGTTTCTAATTATCCTTCCTATTTCAATGGTGTTGGCTGTGACCTCTCACTTTTCATTCATAATTTTATTAATTTGGGTCCTTTCTCTATTCTTTTGGATAAGTCTTGCCTGTGGTTTGTCTATTTTACTAATTCTTTCAAAGAACCAGCTTCTAGTTCTGTTGATCTGCTCTACTGTGCTCCTGGTTTCTAATTCATTGATCTCTGTTCTAATCTTGATCAACTGTTTCTCGTGCATGGCTTTGGCCTATCCCTCTGTTGCTGTTCCAGCTTCTTGAGGTGAGACTATAAGAACTGCATTTTAGATTTTTCTATTTCTTTTGAGTAAGGCCTGGATGGCAATGCATTTTCCCCTTAGGACTGCCTTTGCAGTGTCCCATAGGTTTTTCACCGTTGTGTTTTCATTCTCATTGGTCTCCATAAATTGTTTAAATTGATTTTTGATTTCCTGGTTTATTGAATCATTCTTGAGCAGGATGGTCCTTAGTCTCCAAGTGTTTGAGTTTCTTCCAAATTTTTCCTTGTGGTTGAGTTCCAATTTGAAAGCATTGTGGTCTGAGAATATGCAGGGAATAATTTCAGACTTTTGGTATTGGTTGAGACTTGCTTTGTGACCCAGAGCATGGTGTATTCTTGAGAATGTTCCATAGGCATTAGAATAGAATGAGTATTCTTTTGTTCTGAGGTGTAGTGCTCTATATATATCTACGAGGTCCAACTCGTCTAGTATGGCATTCAAAGCTCTTGTTTCTTTGTTGATTTTCTGCTTAGGTGATCTATTTATTGCTGATATTGGAGTGTTGAGGTCCCTACTATTAACGTATTTTTATCTATATGTCTCTTTATTCTGGTTAAGAGTTTGCTTGTGTATCTTGCTGCTCCCCTGTTGGGGGCATATATATTTATAATTGTCATATCCACTTGTTGGATACATCCTTTAAGAATAATATAGTGCCCTTCTGTATCTCTAACTATAGTCTTTAGTTTAAAATCCAATCTGTCTGATATGAGAATTGCTACCCCAGCTTTCTTTTGAGGTCCATTGGCATGAAAGATGGTATTCCACCCCTTTACTTTCAGTCTGGATGTACCTTTAGGTTCAAACTGAGTCTCTTGTACACAGGAAATGGATGGGTCATGTCTTTTTATCCAATCTGCAACCCTGTGGCACTTTATGGGAGCATTTAGGCCATTTACATTGAGAGTGACTATTGAGAGATATGATTTTAATGATGGCATGTTGCCAGTAAAGTCTTTGTTTCTATAGATTGTGACTTTCGGTTCTGTATCCTTCTTGGGGCCTTTTTACTTTTATAGAACCCCCCCTTAATATCTCCTGTAGGGCTGGTTTCGTGGTTACGAAATTGGTCAGTGACTGGTGATTCTGGAAGGTCTTTATCTCTCCATCAATTCTGAATGACAGCCTTGCTGGATAAAGGATCCTTGTCTGCATGTTTTTCTCTGAAAGATCTTTAAAAATGCCCCCCCCCACCCTTTCTCTCATTCCAGGTCTGCGTAGGCAGGTCTGACATAATTCTGATAGCTTTGCCTTGGTACGTGAGAAATTTCTTTGCCCTGGCCACTTTCAATACTGTATCCTTG
>NW_023200468.1:0-738 GCF_002007445.2 Ailuropoda melanoleuca
AGTTGAGAGCCACTAGTAATACACCTAAACTTTGATATATTTTTCTCCCATCCTTCACTTAAGTTGATGGCTTTTCTTCTTATTTAAGTGAGGAAGTAAACGATCAGGCAGGAGATCCACATATTTACTACCATAGCTCTCAACCTCTTTGGCATCTGGGATTGTATCCTCTTTCTGGTTACCAGAGTTGAACTGCAAGCTCTTCCGGCTCAAGCCAATCCCTCCATCTAAAACTTTCATGGGAACACAAGTCACCTGGGCATTGCCTGACTTAGATGCAGATTCTGATCCTGAGCCTCTGCATTCTGCAGGCTCCCATGTGTCACTGGTGCTGCGGTCTCTAGACCTTGCTTTGAGCAGCACTAGCTGACTTTTCCCTCTACCTGCTCAAGGCCCCTNACCCTTCCACCTTCCGATTGCATCACTGTCCTTAGCACGCAAACCTGCTAGTATTTCTTCCACTAAAAACTTAAACCTGAAAATAAGACCCCCTCTCTGGTTCCCATTTCCTCACATCTAGGTATCATGACATTCTTTCCTCTTCTGCAGGAAAATTCGAAATTTCCATAATTTCTCTCCAATCTGGCTTTTGCTTTTATCATTTTACCATAATCCCTCTTACCAAGTAAATCAATGACCTCCATTCTATTATCAGTTCTCAATTTTCTTTTTTTTAAATTTTTTTAATGATTTTTTTATTATATTATGTTAATCACCATACAGTACATCCCCGGATTC
>NW_023200469.1:0-3581 GCF_002007445.2 Ailuropoda melanoleuca
GGGAACACAGCAGGGGAGAGGGAGAGGAAGAAGCAGGCTCCCAACCAAGGAGCCTGATGTGGGACTCGATCCAGGATCGGCCGGATCACACCCTGAGCCGAAGGCAGACGCTTAACGACTGCGCCACCCAGGCGCCCCAGTTAATTGTATTTTAAAAAAAGATTTTATTTATTTATTTGTCAGAGAGAGAGAGCACAAGCAAGGGGAGTGGCAGGGAGAGGGAAAAACAGGCTCCCCGCTGAGCAGGGAGCCCAACGTGGGGCTTGATCTCAGGACTCCAGCCGAAGACAGACGCTTAACTGACTGAGCCAGCCCGGTGTCCCTAAGGCATTTATTATTTTTAATGATTAACTGAAGTCCATACTCTACTTCCAGTTTCCTCAGTTTTTCTTTAGTGCCCTTTTTCTGTTCCGAGACCCCATCCAGGACACCGCATGACATTTAATAGCCTGGTTCCCAGGTTCCCCTTAGTTGTGACAGTTGCATCTTATTTTTCAAGATAGATGAGGTGGTGGTTGGAGGAGAAAGAGGAAGGTCCAAGATGAGAGATGGAAAATGTTAGGTCCGTGTCCCCCAAATGTTATCACCTTCGTGATTTTTACCATATCCTCATGCTACATGTATTATTACTTACTTCATACTTTTCTTTATATTGATTCACCTTTGGCCAGAGGACAATTTATAAGAAGACTCAGTGTCACACCACTAATGAGAAAACACCATCTACTTGTATCTCCTGAGAATTGCATAAAAATCGCAACCTTTTGAAGTTAAAAAACTTACAAGGGAAGTAACCCCTTCTAATGTTTATTTTTAGCAAGACTTGAAACATACAGATGATAATAAACCTTTTTTTGGGTCTAATTTTTTCTTAAAGAAGATGCAAACCTGTTGAGTTCATTGATCTGACCCATTGATCTAATATGGGTGAGAAAGTGTGGCTGGGCCTGTTGGGATTTGGGAAGGAGCTTTGTCTTACAGGGCATAAAATAAAAACATGAATGACTATAGTCCAAGCCGAATGAGTTAAATGGTGTTAAAACAAAGTATTCCTCCTTTTTTTGGTTGTTGTTCGAACCATGAATGAAACATTTGCGAAGTGTCCCATTTATAATAAAATTTGCACAGAATATACAGAGTGGCACAGAGTATACATATGCTTGTGTGTCTGTGCATTTTAAATTTACTCTGGCTATCTTTACAGTAGCGCTTTACAGAGAGTCTGGGTGCCATGTCGTAGCCACGTCAAATACATACCAGTTCTGCTCCTGTCTTTGTCAGGGAGCCCCACAAGAGAATTTGCCAGCATTTTACAGTAGCAGATTTCTTAATTAAGCCAGCCAATAGTCAATACTCCTCTTCACCGCTGTTCCTGGAAATGAGTCATGACAGCGCTGGCCCTTCCTACTTGTTCTTATGGTGCCGTAGATAATAGTGATGGGACGTGGTCTGCTCTTGCATTCTAGAAGGAAGTGGAAATTAATGGAGCACGCCACAGTGTGCCATGTTACCTACATTTGAAGCATGAGACTTTTATTCCAGAGCAGCTCTTTAAAAATGATCTTAAGCATTCTTATTTTTAAATAATGGATGCCACATTATAACAGCACTTTTCCAGGGCTAAGGGAAGGAAGAGAAAGTGTTCATGCACCGTCTTCTTCATGCTCTCCTTGCTTGCCAGGGCTGTCCGCTTTGCTCAAGGCCATCTGTGTGGGGGTGGCTGTAATGCAGATGCGTGGTCTTCTGTCCCCATCTTTCCTCTTAGCATCTCGTAGGTTGCATCCCATGGCTTTTTTGTTGGGGGTGGTTCTGTCTCCATGAGTGTGAATGGGTGTTCAGTGAGGTCACCTCCCAGGGTTTCTACCCAGAGCACCCCACACCCCCTGGTGTGAGGTGAGCAGAGAAGTGGGATTTTGTCTGGGGGTCTCTCTGGACAGTAAGTTTGTGTCTAGGTTCCCCAGATCACCTGCTTCAATGGAATTAGCTGGGAGGGATGTTCCCAGTTCCTCCTCCTCATGTTGTCTCAGTGATCCTTCAGTCTTCTTTAGGACCTTGGGGTTTCACGTGTCTGGTTGTTCCTTCCTTCCTTCCTTCCCTGAAGCCACACTCACAGGCTGTGCCCTCTGCTGGGCCCTGGGCCAGCTGGGAGGATTCAGTGCCGAGTGAGATGAATGCACTTGGTTTCTGCCTTCCTGGAGCTCATGGGTCATTTGCAGGATGTGGGCACAGTTCCCTGGTCTTGCTGCACGTCTGGCCCTTTCTGTCCTATTCGCGGACGCTCACATTGTAGTAGAAGAGGGTGATGCTGTAGGAAGAATCTAGACTCAGCCTTCTTCGGCGCTAAGTTCTTTGTGTGCTTTGGTCCCTGCAACACAGGTGATGTGAAGTACGGCTGTGCTGCCCAGTGTGAGGGCTGTTCGGCGATGGGGGCTGGGATGGGTTGTCTGGGGAGATGGGCAGGTGGTGACGGATGCCTGAGCCACATCAGACTACAGGCCACGGCTCAGCATTAAGTTTGCTTTTGTACCCAGAGAAGGTGACCTGTGACCTGTTGGGGAGTGGTAACATTCTTAAGTTGGTGTCCCCCTCTCCCACAGCCACACCCCGTCCTAGGGTATTCTAGCTTCTTGCTTTTTTGCTACACCTCCGTTTGGAAGGGTCTGCTACTGTTTACACTCTGTCATGTTAGCTTTCCTGGGTAAGCCTCTTATCTCAAATTATGGACCCCAAGGCTTCGTCTTTAGTTTGGAGGCTTAGAGTCCTGGCCAGCAGGCTAAGTTGCTGCTGGGAGTACAGAGAAGCCTTCTCGAAGTTTCTGAAGTAAGAGTAATCATGGGCTGTCCCTCCATCCAGGTTCCTGGCTGGGCCACGCTTTCCTCTGTCCTGGCTTGAGAGGTCTCAGCTGAGGGGCCCAGGCACTTGTCTCTGAAGCACCCCCCTCCTGCTGTTGGGTTTCTTTGCCTCTGCCATCCTGCCATCCTCTCCCCCGTGGTGACCACTGCTGCCTGGCTCTTGATGCAGCTGGGTTAGGGCGTGGGCGTGCGCGGGCGCCATCGGAGGGGGTAAAGGAGCAGACCGGGAGAGGGAAAGCTCACGGGAGGAACATAAGACACTCAGAGGTTCTCCATTTGGCACAGTTGGGGAGTAACATTTAAATCTTCTTCTTAATTAACATTTATGAGCGATCCTGACAGTGATTAAAGAAATACAGGAAAGCTCTCAGCTTTCGAGTCCATCCTATATGCTGGGGGAAGAAGAAAGAAGACAGGAGAGGAAAAACGAAGCATTTGAATAATCTGCTTTGGAAGCATAAATGGTGTACATTTGTGTCTAAGTACCATGTAACCAACGACAGGGGCATGAATACTTAAAGAGACGAGAAGATTACCTTTTATTAGTTTAACAACAGTAGTCAGTTTGGTACACATGCGTGCTTATGTTCCAGCCTGTCTTGCAACCCAGGAACCAGGAGAAGAGTGAAAATGCTGGTCGCAGTGAATTTATCAAGCAGATGGACTTTAAAAAATTATTCTTCCTGAAGTCTAATTAAAGCCAATTTCAGATATATATATATATATATA
>NW_023200471.1:0-1227 GCF_002007445.2 Ailuropoda melanoleuca
CGCTCTTTCTCTGTCAAATAAACAAATAATATCTTTAAAAAAAAAAGATTGAATGAGTTAATACATGTGAAGCCTTTATAGCTTCCCAGACATATGAAGTACTCAATTACATTAGCTATCATAATTTTTGGGAATCAGACTCGCCACCTAGTACCACCTTTGACAAGGTCAAATGATGCTCTCCGAACTTTAATTTCCTCATCCATACATAGATCAATAGCCAATGTCTTAGTCCTGCACCGAGAATTAGATGAGCTAACAGGTCAAACCAAACTTGCCCAGTGCCTGGTGCCCGGCAGGGACTCCACGGAGGTTAATCGTCTTCCTACTTTGAAAAATACAGTGTCTTATTTTTCTTCTGAATCTGCTTCTCCAGTATTCCCTGCACTTTGAGACTTCAAGCGTCAATAGTTTCTTCTTTGTGTACTAGTTTCCCAGCGCTGCCATAGCAGAGTGCCACAGACTGCGAGACTTACACCAGGCAGGCAGCCCTTGTCTCACGGGCCTAGAGGCAGGAAGTCTGGATTCAAGGCCTTGGCAGGTTGGTTTCTTCAGATGGCTGGGAGGGAAATGTGGTGCACACCACTCCTAGCCTNTGCCACTCCTAGCCTTAGACATCCCTTGTCCTTTTTATAAGGACAGTCATATTGGCTTAGTACCCACCCTAATAATCTCATTTTAATTTGCTTACCTCCCTAAAGGCCCTATTTCCACATAAGGTCACGTTCTGAGGTCCTAGAGCTTAAGATTCCAGCATCCTTGGCGGGGGCAGGGATGGGGGGGNCTTGGCGGGGGCGGGGATGGGGGGGGGCTGGGTGACACACCTCGACCCATAACAATTGGATAGTTTTTGTTTTTCATTGTTTTAATCTGAGAAACTGATGTAAAGTTGCCAGTTTTTGTCTTCATTTTTGCCAAGTCTGAAATAAAAAATAGCTGTTATCTATTAATTCCATCATTTTGTTTAAAACATATTTAGGAGCGCCTGGGTGGCTCAGTCGGTTAAGCATCTGGCTTCGGCTGGAGTGGTCCTGGGATCAAGCCCATGTTGGGCTCCCTGCTCAGTGGGGAACCTGGTTCTCCCTCTCGCTCTGCCTGCCGCTCTGCCTGCCGCTCTGACTACTTGTGCTCTGTCAAATGAATAAAATCTTTAAAAAAAATAAAATGTATTTAATGCTTTAAAATTTTATTGCTCTGAGCAGCATCAGTTTTGGCAATATGCTTTAC
>NW_023200472.1:0-2360 GCF_002007445.2 Ailuropoda melanoleuca
ATGAATCATGGAACTTTACATCAAAAACCAGGGATGTACTGTATGGTGACTAACATAATAAAAAAATTATTTAAAAAAAAAAGAGAAAGTATTTCTAGGAGTGGGCGCTCAACTGGGTTAAGAAGAGGAAAGAAATGCATCTCTTGAATTTCAAGGTCATAGGTGACTATGGGTGAAGGTAATTGAGAAGATAAGACCAAGACTGACCCATGAGCTGGATCCAAGCAGTTGGAGGCTCCTCACCCCCTTCCCTGTCTGGGGAATGTGACTCTCACTTGCCTTTCCTGCTTCCAGAGGCTGCTCCAAGGGCACAGCCATAAATGGTGATGTGGTGTGGAGAATGGTGTACGTGTGCGGCATTCGTGACTGAACCCAACTAAGGTCTCTTTATAAGCTTGGAAGATTTGGCAGCAGGGATCCATTCATCTTGCTGTTGCCCAAGCAAGTCCCCTTTGCTTATTAAAACTGCCACTTTCCACCCTGGAGTGGCGCCTCTTTCTTCGGTCTCTTTGGTCTCTTCTTGCCCTCTGCATAAGGGGACAGCTTCAGGTTACACCTGGGGAAGCTCCCGGGAGGCTTGCAGACTGACAGTGACTTTGACAAAAATGGCTTCCATTAAGAAGTGGGAATGGAAGCCAGTCTGGACTGACTTGAAGCTTAAGGGGGGGGCGGGAAGATATGCAATAGAATCTGTGGGAATCTGGGGGAATCTGGGCTAAGAAGAGCAGAATGGGTGGGGGGACTGTTAGGTTAACTGGGGACTGTTGTTTTTTAAGATAAATACCAATACATTATATTTATATACTGATGGGAATAACATGGCAGAAGGGGAAACACGGGAGATGCAGGAGGGAAGGCGATAGGTAAAGCAGCAGAGTCCTCGAGAGGATGAGAGAAGCGGCAGAGAGTGGTCTTTGGTGAGATGGGAGACCATTTGTGTTTTGAAACAAGAGGTTAAGCAGCAGATGGACGCCAATGTAGACAGGTTTATAGTTTTTTTGGTTAGGAGAATGAAAGTCGGGCATGTCTGGTCATTTTTATTTTCTTAGTGAAGTACTAAGGGGCAGGCAGGACCCCCAGAGAAAAGTAGAGGAAGAGAGTATATTTTGAGTACAAAATAGTCAATGGGAATGACAAAAGCTAGACTTCTAGAGAAAAGTGGGAGGATTGTTTTGAGACTTTTCATCATGAATTTGACGTGACATCAGCAAACTTTAGTCCTTGATTTTCTCCTGCAATATCTGGTTGTTCAGATAGAAGCCTAGAGAGGTAGGAGGTAGAACACTGGATTGACGAGCTGGGCTTTTGCCAGGCGAATAGCGCACAGGGTGAGCCGGGGGAGTTAGGGGGTATTTGCAAGGGAGTGATTATAATGGTGGACCCCAGAATGTAAGCTGAGATAAGAGGGGATGAGAGAGAGAAAGAGAGAGAGGCTGGTTAGCATGAGAGCACACATCGTAAAGGGGCAAGAGAGAAGGAGAGGACACGTCCTCCCCACCGGGCCCAAAGCACAAGGGGTGTGAGCCAACAAACAGCCTCTGGCTGACAGACCTGGAAGTGAGCGGTGGACTCGTGAGCTGCCAGGTCTTAGGGCAACGAAGTGGAGTTCAGAGAAGAGGTCAAGCCAGCTTCAACCCCTATTTGCTCTGTACACAGCAAAGTCTTACACAATCTGAGGTCCAAGCCTGCTTGGTCCAAGCCTCTTCACTCCCACCCCCCCATTCTCCACTTCCAGGGCAGGGTGAAGATTTTCAAAAGTTTGCAGATTAAAAATAACCGTAGAGGAAGCTAATTAGGCAGCACCAGTGGTCTGACCAAAAGCCCAGACTCAGCACCGACGTGGGTCAGGTGGAGGCTGTTTCTATGAAATCCACACTGTTTTGAGAGCATCTCCCCCAGGCCCCCCCCACAGCATTCATTTAAAAACGTACTTTTAAGTTTTGTTTTACATATTCTCGATTCAAAATACCTCATAGATATTGTCAAAAAGAAAAAGAGAAAAAAGTTGTCCAGTTAATACCATTTGCTATGGCCTTTTATTTTTTATAAATTTATTAAATTTAAATTCAATTTAATTAACATACTGTATCATTCATTTCAGAAGTAAAGTACAGTGACTCATCAGTTGCATACACCAGTGCTCATCACATCACGTGCCCTCCTCAATGCCCATCACCAGTGACGCCATCCTCCCACCCACCTCCCCTCCAGCAACTCTCAGTTTGTTTCCTATAGTTAAGAGCCTCCCTCTCTGTTTTCATCTTATTTTATTTTTCCTTTTAAATGTGATCCTTATCCTTACATATGGCGGATACCCCAAAGGAATTCATGGTGATAGTCCAAGAGCAGGGATAGCACTG
>NW_023200473.1:0-624 GCF_002007445.2 Ailuropoda melanoleuca
CAAAACTGAAGGTAACACAACTCCAGATGTCAAGATATGCTACAAAGCTACAGTGATCAAAAGCATGGTACCGGCACAAAACCAGACACATACATCAAAGGAACAGAATAGAGAGCACAGAAATAAGCCCAGGCTTATATGGTCAATTAATCTATGGCAAAGGAAGTAAAAATATACAATGAAAATAAAAACCAGTCTTTTTAATAAACAGTGCTGAGTAAACTGGACAGCTACATGCAAAAGAATGAAACTGGACCACTTTCATATGCCATACAAAAAAATAAACTCAAAATAGATTAAACACCTAAAAGTGAGGCCTGAAACCATAAGACTCACAGGGGGAATAAAAGGCCGTAAAGTTTAGGATGTCAGCCTAAACAACATTTTTCTGGATTTGTCTCCCCATGGAAGGGAAACAAGAGCAAAAACCAACGATCAGTACTACATCAAACTAANCGATCAGTACTACATCAAACTAAAAAGCTTTTACACAGGGGAAAAAAAAAAGTCAACAAAATGAAAGACAGCCTCCTGAACAAAAGAACGTATTTGCAAATGATATATCCAGTGAGGGGTTAATACCCCAAATTTATGAAGAACTGATACAACTCAACACCAACAAAA
>NW_023200475.1:0-279 GCF_002007445.2 Ailuropoda melanoleuca
CGTGGAAGGAACCGAGATGCCCTTCAACAGATGACTGGATTAAGAAGATGTGGTCCATATATACAATGGAAAATTACTCAGCCATCAAAAAGAACGATTTCTCAGTATTTCCTGCAACATGGATGGGACTGGAGGAGATAATTCTAAGTGAAATAAGTCAGGAGAGAAAGACAATTATCATATGGTTTCAGTCATTTATGGAACATAAGAAGTAGGAAGATGGGTAGGAGAAGAAAGGGAAGAAGAAAGGGGGGATAAACAGAAGGGGGAATAAACCAT
>NW_023200475.1:480-687 GCF_002007445.2 Ailuropoda melanoleuca
AGGGATGTACTGTGTGACTAACATAATATAATAAAAAATATTATTATTTTTTAAAAAAGTGGTAGACCATGAAAGAAAGAAAGAAAGAAAGAAAGAAAGAAAGAAAGAAAGAAAGAAGTCATGTTCCTACGGCTCAGAAGCCACCCTGCCTGTCACTTTTAAGCTCTGCGCACCTCCCCTCACCTGCCTGCTGTGGGGATTAGCTGG
>NW_023200476.1:0-562 GCF_002007445.2 Ailuropoda melanoleuca
GCCCACCTCAGTAGTTCTCAAGGTGTTATAGTGGAATCTAAAGGGGTGGCCAGGTTCAGAGACTAGGGACTCTGGGAAACAAACTGAGTGCTTCAGAGGGGAAGGCGTAGGGGAATGGGATAGGCTGGTGATGGGTATTAAAGAGGGCACGTATTGCATGGAGCACTGGGTGTTATATGCAAGCAATGAATCATGGAACTTTACATCAAAAACCAGGGATGTACTGTATGGTGACTAACATAATATAATAAAAATATTATTAAAAAAAGCGTTTAAAAAATAAAAACTCTAACTTTTTAGACCAAAAAATAAAATAAAATAAAANGCGTTTAAAAAATAAAAACTCTAACTTTTTAGACCAAAAAATAAAATAAAATAAAATAAAATAAAGGGGTGGCAAGAGCAAGTTGAGCCAGTTCTGCTTCTGTACTTACTTCTCTGCCTTCAACCAGAACAAGCCAGTGTTTTGTCTATTGTATATATTAGATTTCCATGTAAACTTTTAATTTCAGAAAGAAAAGTTGCTTGCATAAAATTTTGAAAGTAGCTAATTTACCCCTGC
>NW_023200477.1:0-705 GCF_002007445.2 Ailuropoda melanoleuca
GATCCCATAACGCCAGGATCACGCCCTGAGCCGAAGGCAGACGCTTAACTGCTGTGCCACCCAGGCGTCCCACATGCCCTCCTTTCTACCCATCACCAGACTATCCCATTCCCCCCTCCCCTCTGAAGCCCTCAGTTTGTTTCCCAGAGTCCATAGTCTCCGATGCTTCACTCCCCCTTCTGATTACCCCCCTTTATCCCTTTCTTCTCCTACCCATCTTCCTAGTTCTTATGTTCCATAGATGAGAGAAATCATATAATTGTCTTTCTCTGCTTGACTTATTTCACTTANATTTCACTTAGCATTATCTCCTCAATGTTTATTTCAAAGTAAAAATTTAAAGAAGTCCGTGAATAGATATTCACCAGATAAACAATCTGTTCACTCTGAACCGTAGACCTTATAGGGGCCAAAACCCAATAGAATGATTCTTCACGTTGGGGAGGTCTTCCTGTATCAAAAAGGAGAAACCGTCAAGGAGGCTTTCAGTAGGAATGCTAGAAATGCCAAGGAAATACTTAAAACGAGAAGTGAGAGGTTTCAGAGATGTACAGGGTGGGGAAACACAGGGGAAAGAAGCATCCAGATCGGCAGTTTACTAAGTAACTCATCTACCCTCATCCAATGATGAAGTATGTTTTAAGTTAGATTTAAAACAGGAAGTCTTTTCAGCACACCCAGATGAAGATGAGATGGCATCCTCTG
>NW_023200478.1:0-297 GCF_002007445.2 Ailuropoda melanoleuca
CATTTATAGCCTGTTAATGTGATAGGTTACATTAATTAATTTTTAAAAATTTTTATTTCCAGTATAATTAACATACAGTGCTATATTAGTTTCAGGTGTACAATATAGTGATTTGACAACTCTGTACATTACTCAGTGCTCATCACAGGTGTACTCTTAATCCTCTTCACCTGTTTCACCCACCCACCTCCCCTCTGGTAGCCATCTGTTTGTTCTCTATAGTTAAGAGTCTGTTTCTCGGCTTTTCTCTTTTTTTTCTTTATTCATGTGTTTTGTTTCTTAAATTCTACGTAAGAG
>NW_023200478.1:355-709 GCF_002007445.2 Ailuropoda melanoleuca
TTTCACTTAGCATTATACCCTCTAGGTCCATCCATGTTGTTGCAAATGGCAAGATATTCTTCTTTTATAAGGCTGAGTAATATTCCATTGTATACATACCACACCTTCTTTATCCATTCATCTACCGCCGGACACTTGGATTGCTTCCATATCTTGGCTATTGTAAATAATGATACAATAAACATAAGGGTGCATGTAACTTATTTGAGTTGTTGTTGTTGTTGAGTGTTGTTGTTTTCCTTGGGTAAATACCCCATAGTGGAATTACTGGATCAAATGGTAGTTCCATTTTTAATTTTTTGAAGAACCTCCATATTGTTTTCCACAGCAGCTGTACCAGTTTGCATTCCCACC
>NW_023200479.1:0-427 GCF_002007445.2 Ailuropoda melanoleuca
TGCTTTATTACCAATGAGAAGGGCGCTGAGTCCTCGAAAATCCTGACCCTTTTCATTCATGCTCCCTTACCAACGAGAGATGGTGATCGTTGATAGTTCCCTGGACTGTGTGGTGTCTCAGAGACCACTATGGGGACTCTCGTCAGGTTTCCGCTACAACTTTCCCTCATGTTTCCCTATTCACGAAGGGTGATGATAGTGCTAAGACGGTCCCTGTACGGTGTTGTTTCTGACGGACGTGTTTTGGGCCTTTTCGTTCCATTGCCGCCAGCAGTTTTGACAGGATTTCCCCAGGGAGCAAGCATTTCGTTGGAAGTGGGTTTTGGCCGAATTGTCTTTCTCAGTGCTGTGTTCGTCGTGTTTCACTCACGGTACCGAAGCCCCTTGATTCCTGTTCCACCTTCCATAAGGCCGTCGTGACTTCAAG
>NW_023200479.1:549-758 GCF_002007445.2 Ailuropoda melanoleuca
GGTGTTTCCCTGGACGCTCTGTTTTATTACCAATGAGAAGGGCGCTGATTCATCGAAAATCCTGACCCTTTTCATTCATGCTCCCTTACTCACGAGAGATGATGATCGTTGATATTTTCCTGGACTGTGCGGTGTCTCAGAGACCACAATGGGGCACTCTCATCAGGATTCCGCGACCACTTTCCCTCATGTTTCCCTATTCACGAAGG
>NW_023200479.1:985-1105 GCF_002007445.2 Ailuropoda melanoleuca
CACCTTCCATAAGGCCATCATGACTTCAAGGGCTTTCCACTCACACTTCGTTTCTTGGTTCCTAGGGCTGGATCCTCCCCAGGCCCCTACACCCAATGTGGAATCGGGGTCCCCAGTGAA
>NW_023200480.1:0-3833 GCF_002007445.2 Ailuropoda melanoleuca
TTGAGCCTGCTTCTTCCTCTCCCACTCCCCCTGCTTGTGTTCCCTCTCTCGCTGGCTGTCTCTATTTCTGTTAAATAAATAAATAAAATCTTTAAAAAAAAAAAAAAGTTGTTACTATGTTTATTATATTCATGCCTTTAGATATAAACATAATTTGAATACAGGCAGGAAGATTAAGTAATTGGATGCTTTTCATATGTTGTGTCAGAATTATCACACCATTATATAACAAGCAGAAATATTTAACTTTGCAGAAAGAACAAAACCTAAGACTGGCCCAGCTGCGGGGAAACTGAACATTTCAACCACTGCCTAAGGCCCTGACCATGGCCATCCTTTTATTACCTCAATCTGCAAGCAACGAACAAGCTATAAAACTGCTTATACACTTGGACTCAATAACTTCAATGTGAAGAATACAGCCCAGGATAAAAATAAATCATTTTGTAAAAATGAGAAAAAAAATAGCTCTTTAGATAAAACTCTGGGGAAACTAGATATAGCTCACATGTTTAAATACAAGAGAATACTGGGGCACCCAGGTGGCTCAGCTGGTTAAGCATCTGACTCTTTTTTTTTGGCTCAGGTCATGATCTCGGGGTCCTGGGATCAAGCCTGCTTGGGGTATTCTTTCTCCCTCTCCCCTCTCCCTGCCAGTTCTGTTTTCTCTCAAACAAAAAACAAACAAACAAAAAAAAAAAAGAGAGAGAGAGAGAGAGAGAGAATATTTAAATAAAACCTAATGTAGTAGGATTATACTCTAAGATCCATTTTAGGGAAAGGAATGACTGAAGCTCAACAGATACATAATAAATGAAGTAAAACACAAAATGACAAGGATGTGAACTAACTTTACAAAAGAACAGACAGAAAATATCCTTAGGCAGACTAACAAGACCTACATAAAAAACATTTATAATGATAATAACAATAGCTAACTGTACACGTATTAAGTCATGTAATCCTTATAGCAACTACAGAAGTAGCTACCATTATTAATCCTTACTGCAAAAATGAGAAAGAGGAACAAAGGAAAGTTAGGGACATCCTAGGACACGCATATAGTAAGAGGCTGTGCCAAGATTTGAACCATAGGCTCTATGGCTCCAGATTCTCAACCACTACCACATATTTGTTTATGAGCTACATCTTTGAGTTCTCTTTCTTAACTCATCAAATGAGGATTAATAATGGCCCCTATCTTGGATGCTATAAGGATTAGGTGAGAAAAGATGTGCAAAGTCCCTATTTGTAGGGACACAAAGTAGGTACTCAACGGCAGAATTTTCCGAATTCATAATACATTTACAGTTAATGTTGTACTGACAAGGACTCTGGGTTTTATTCTGGGAGAGGTGAAAGAGTACTGTAGCCATGGTAACTGGAGGTCCTGCCCTCAGCAACCCCATTGTGCTCAAGAAGGAACTGAGGGCTCAAAGTAATAAAGAATTAAAGTGATACGGGGCTCCTGGGTGGCACAGCGGTTAAGCGTCTGCCTTCGGCTCAGGGCGTGATCCCGGCGTTCTGGGATCGAGCCCCACATCAGGCTCCTCTGCTATGAGCCTGCTTCTTCCTCTCCCACTCCCCCTGCCTGTGTTCCCTCTCTCGCTGGCTGTCTCTATCTCTGTCAAATAAATAAATAAAATCTTTAAAAAAAAAAAAAAAAAGAATTAAAGTGATAGATGGGTATGGAACAAGACCTTTCAACAAGTCAGCTAAGACAGAATCAGGGGAAAATAAACCCAGGGACACTCAAGGGAAGAATGTCATCACCAGAAACTACAGAACAAGCTTTGTGATAACCTAATAGTGCTTGCATTCAACCTCCATTTAAAGCTGATGGTGCCTCTGAAACTTAATGCAACACCTTTTCAATGGAGGGACACTTCAAGCAAAACACCACCTTAAATCCTTACGCCTCCTTCATTCAATAAATATTTATTTTTTTAAAACATTTTATTTATTTGAGCAGGGTGGGGCTGGGGGGAGGAGCAGAGAGAGGGGGGACAAACAGACTCCACGCTGAGTGCAGAGCCTGACACAGGCCTCCATCCCACCACCCTGAGACCGCAACCTGACCCAACCGACTGAGTCTCCCTGGCGCCCCTCAATAAGTATTTATTGAATGCCTATGTGCCAAGTGCTCCAGAGAGATACTGGGAGGACAAAACTACCCCATCCCTGTTCTCTAGTGGGGAAGGGAGGCAATAAACAAGACACACAGAGAAGATAATCTCTGGCAGGATAAGCACCCTGGGGAAAAACTGAACAAAACAATGTGAACCACTGACAGAGGAGGACCACTTTAGATAAGGCTGTTACTAAGGACTCTGAAGAGCTGAGATCTGACAGAGATCTAAATGACCAGAAGACAACCATGTAAGATCTAGGGGAAAAATTCTAGGCAAAGAGAAAGTCCTACAGGCAAGGTGCCTCAGGTGGGAATGAGGTCCCCTCTCCCTCACAGCCTGGTGCCTAGGAGGTGGAGACTAGCCTGCAGCCCACAGTGTTGTCCCATAAACGCATAAACAGTATCAGCAGGTCCAGTGACACCTTGATCTCAGAGGAAGAAGTTTCCAAGGGGACTCTCTGCCAGAGTATCGTCTTGGAGGAAGGTCAGGAATGCTTAGGGATGGGAGCACAGACAGATTTTAGACTCAGATTCTCACCAATCCTGGCTCCACTAATTGTTGGCGGAGTTAAGATGAGAAAAATCACTGAGCTTCTCTGTTTGCCCACCTATAAAATGGGATTAATAACCCCTACCTCCTCGGGTTGATGTGAGGAATAAGTGAGCTAACGGATATCCAATACTTAGCACAGTAAACACTAACTATTCAGTACTGAAGATAAAATAGTTGTGTAACAGTAGTAGCAGCAAAAAGGACACAAAGGATTATAAGGCACAAAGGATTATAGTCTAGTCAATATTATCATGAAATATCAACAAATAGTACCCAATATACTAAAGAACGTAAGAAGCATGTCTGTAGTCCTAGGGAGATGACAAACTGGTTCAAGTCGGGGCAAGGGCCCCTCCACCCTCAAGGGCACAGAAGGAAGACTAGATCTAAAGCAAAGACCGGTTCCATTCCTCAGGCCCCTCCCCAGGTCACACTGTAACAACTGAATTAACCTCTTTTATTTGAGGGGGTTAGGAAGTAAGCAAAGGAGAAGAGGTGAAATTAGGAAAGGAGGAAGAAAAGAAAGAAATAGGCCAAAAATTCCCTTACCCTCTTTACAGATACTTGAAATGCTTTCTCCAAGAGCCAAGCTTTTCCTTCCACAATTAAAATTCAGACAGAGAGCAAACACAGGTTGAGTTTACTTATTCGAAAACACTGAGAATGAGTTGGTCAAATCAATGATCTGCCCAGAAGCAGTGGAAAGGGCCTGTTGTCCAGGCTGGGCTCCAGAATATATTTGCTCAATGACCTCTGCCACCTTCCTCAACTTCACTGAGCTAATCATCCTACCCTCACAAGTACCTTTTCTCCTCATCAGAGTTGAAGGCCCAAGACTGGTCAATGTGCAGCTAGAAACATGGACATCACCCTTGCCTCCCACTCACACTCCCCACTTTGTAATACCTACTTCTAGGCCTCTCTCACTTCAGGCCCCCATCAGATCTAATCCAGTAACTACAAGGGCTTTCAGCAGAGCTCAAAACCCCTAGCCACACCCTCCCAGATCAAATCAACACTGTCTCATAAACTCACCTCTTCTGCCTGATTTAATACAGATACTATTCTAAGTGCTTTCTATAACCATCATCTCATTTAGTGTCTACCTTTGAGGTTTGTAGTGATGATGATGATGATTCTCACTTTTTT
>NW_023200481.1:0-625 GCF_002007445.2 Ailuropoda melanoleuca
TAACAATTTTTGTGCCGTCTTTAGGGTTTTGTACATAGAAGATCATATCATCTGCAGACAGAGATAATTCCATTTCTTCCTTTTTAATTTGGGTGCCTTTCATTTCTTTTTCTTGCCTAATCGCTCTGGCTAAAACTTCCACTAATGTGTTGAATAGAAGTCGTGAAAGCTGGTGTTCTTGCCTTGTTCCTGATCTTAGAGAAAAAGCTTTCAGTCTTTAACTACTGAGTATGAAATTTGCTGTGGGTTTTTCATATATGGCTTTTATTATATTGAGGTAGTTTCCTTCTATTCCTAGTTTGTTGAATATTTTTATCATTAAAGGGTGTTGAATTTTGTCAAATGCTTTTACTGCATTTACTGAGATGATCGTGTGGCTATTGTTCTTTGTTCTGTAATGTGGTATATTACATTGACTGATTTTCTTATGGTGAACCATTCTTGAATTNAATTCCAGAAAAAAAAATCCCGTTTGATCATGGTGTATGAGCCTTTAAATATGCTGCTGATTTCTATTTGCTCATTTGTACTTTGTTGAGGATTTTTGCATCAGTGTTCATAAGGGATATTGGTCTGCAGCTTTTTTGCAGTGTTTTCTGGCTTTGGTACAGAATAATGCTGCCTT
>NW_023200482.1:0-233 GCF_002007445.2 Ailuropoda melanoleuca
CCCAAATGAGTCACCGAAACAAAGACCTACCGTAACTTGAATATGGGGAATAAGAAGGGGTATTGCACTGCCAACAAGCTGCAGTGATGGCCTCTGCCCAAAACTTAAATTGTGTCAACGGGTCATGGTCCCTGGGCAACCCCCCCCCTTCCCCCCAGTGCAATTCGAGCTGCACGTTTTGTAATATCTATTTTAAGAATCTCTGATGGAAGGAGGGGGCAGGCAGAAAAAAA
>NW_023200482.1:495-924 GCF_002007445.2 Ailuropoda melanoleuca
CCTACCGTAACTTGAATATGGGGAATAAGAAGGGGTATTGCACTGCCAACAAGCTGCAGTGATGGCCTCTGCCCAAAACTTAAATTGTGTCAACGGGTCATGGTCCCTGGGCAACCCCCCCCCTTCCCCCCAGTGCAATTCGAGCTGCACGTTTTGTAATATCTATTTTAAGAATCTCTGATGGAAGGAGGGGGCGGGCGGAAAAAAACTTAACCAGAGCCCAATAAAAAAGACGCAGCAGAGGGAGGGATAGTGCAAAACCTACCCAAGCGCTAATCATCTGCATATTCCAGTTTTGGCTTTTATTTAACATTGACTGTACATTATGCTGGTTATCACCCTCGGTGTGCGCTGGAACGTGGCCTTAGTGTCGTCAAGGAAATTTCTAAACACTGTCACTGAAACGCTGCAGTCAAGACAACCGGTCAC
>NW_023200483.1:0-2936 GCF_002007445.2 Ailuropoda melanoleuca
CTCCCCCTACACTTCCCCTCCCTGTACTCCCCCTCCTCTCCTTCCTCCTCTCAGGGTGTCTTCTGTGCTCCACCACTCCTCACCTTTCATTGACAATCCTTCTCAGGCTTTCTTCTCACAAAGTAAATGTTTAACAAAAAATTGGTCGTTTTAAGACTGAGAAACCAGGGGCGCCTGGGTGGCACAGCGGTTAAGCGTCTGCCTTCGGCTCAGGGCGTGATCCCGGCATTGTGGGATTGAGCCCCACATCAGGCTCCTNCGCTATGAGCCTGCTTCTTCCCTCTCCCACTCCCCCTGCCTGTGTTCCCTCTCTCGCTGGTTGTCTCTATCTCTGTCAAATAAATAAATAAAATCTTTAAAAAAAAAAGACTGAGAAACCAAGTGCTCCGAGGTCCTCCTTTTGATCTACTATTCTGGCTCCTGGGTCTTTCTCCTACTATTCTGGCTCCTGGGTCTTTCTCCTACTGCCAGAAGGTCGTTCTCCTACTGCCAGAAGGATCTGTGACCTCCTTCCTTTTCCTGCCCTCCCTCCCCGGGGCTCAGAACCACCCACTCGTCTCTGTGGGAAGGTGGGGCCTGAATGACCACCAGGCCTGAAGGCAACAGGGAGTTCAGGGCAAGTTGCTGGAGCAGAGGGTGAAGTCCTGGGACCCCGCCCAGGCCGGGAGAGAGCCGCCCGCACTCTAGGGACTCAAAGTCAGCCTCAGGGGGCGGGGGAGGAGGGACTCCATTCAAACCAGGTTTTTAAAAAAGTGTTCTCTCTCTTTTACTTTGAAATAATTTTATGCTCGTAGAATATTGCAAAAATAGTCGAGTTCCCAAATAGCCCACCCATAGCCACTTAATGTTTACATCGTATGTGCCGTACTATAATTAATCAACCAGGAACTTCAAGTTGATAAAATATTACTAATCTACAGGCCTTATCTGAGTTTTACCGGTTTTCCCATTAATGTCCTTTTTCTGGACCAGGATCCAGATTGCCTTGGGTGGACCTACCAGGCTTCTCCACTGTAAAGTTACTATTTCCCCTTTGGTAATTAATAGATATCTTCTGGGAAAACACTTTGATACTTTATAATTCCGCTGTTTCTCATTGTCCTTTCACCCACTTATCTTAATATCCATTAATGGTTCTTGCCTGTAACAGTCATTAATGTTTGCCTAATGGAAATTTTCTATTTTTACCACTTTTTCTGTATTTATTAATTGTCATTCTACTCCTGCTCTCCCCTTTATTTATTCAGTATTTATTTATCTCAGTATAGATTCATGGGTGTTTATTTTATTTCATGGGCTATCCAACACTGTCATTATTTTGCTATTCAGATTGTCCCAGCTTTGGCGCTTAGGTGCTCCTTCAAGTTGTCTTTTTGACCCCATCATTTTTTTTATGATTTAATTTATTTTAGGGGAAGCTGGGTGGCTCCGTCGGTTAAGCGTCTGCATTTGGTTTGGGTCATGATCCCTGGGTCCTGGGACCAAGCCCCTCGTCGGGCTCCCTTCTCAGCTAGGAGTCTGCTTCTCCCTCTCCCTCTGCCTGCCTCTCCCCCTGCTTGTGAGCTCTCATTCTCTCTCCATCAAGTAAATAAATAAAATCTTTTTAAAAAGATTTTTATGTAGAAAGAGAGCGTGCACTCATGAGCAGGGAGAGGAGCAGAGGGAGAGAGAATCTCAAGCAGACTTCACATTGAGCTTGGAGCCTTATGCAGGCTTGATCTCAGGACCCCGAGATCCTGACCTGAGCTGAAATCAAGAGTCGGATGCTCAACTGACTGAGCCCCCCAGGCGCCCCATGATCCTGTCATTTTTGAAGCACTTCCTTACTTTCTGGTGCCATGAGACGTTCCCAGCTTATATTTTCTTTGCCCTACCTCGGAATCAACCATTCTCCAGGGAGCCCCGGTTAAGCCAGTATTTTGCCACTAGACAGTGTTCAGAGGTATCATGACTTTGGAAATAAGGTTGTAGGAAAGCACGTATGTGAAGTTCAAGAACAGGCAAAACGTCTTCATGGTTTATATGAGGTCACTGGTTGTGGAGGGAGTATTGACCGCAGAGGAACATGAATCTTCTGGGGCCCAGGAACTGTTCTCTATCTTGATCTGGGTGGTGGCTACAAATGTAAGAATCACCCAGCTGTACACTTGAGATTTGTGTAGTTACTGTATGCAAGTTGTATGCCTCGCTGAAAAAGTGAAAAAAAATAATGACAGCAGGGTGCATGATGGAAGGATCCATGGTACATGGTTCAGTTTGCTGTGAGGCCACCATTCCACCATTGAAAGGTTGGGAGGAAAGTAAATGATGGAGGAAAACAAACTAACACTAAAATCTTCCTACTAAATAGACAGTAGGCCATGTAAAAATTACCCAAAATGAAATGGATACGTGCCTCCATTCTCACGTAGGAATCTTGGTATTAAGTGAGGATCTTGATGTTATTTGCCTCCTGGGTGCTTGAAGGGAAAAGGGTGACCATAGGATTTAGGGCTGCGGTTGTGAGGGCGGTGGCCTGTAAGAGGCTGTGTGACACCGGGTGTTGGGTCGTGAGCGGGGACGGTGGCACACCCTTCAGTAGTGGCCGGAGAGAGTGAGGTCTGCCATGGATGTGAGCACCCTAATTGTAGCTGGCAGGTCTCCCACACCCAGCCGTGCACTGCCGGGGGGGGGGTAGGGGGGAGGCTGGATGCCTTTCTCCCCCAGCTGTGAGCCTAGAGAGAGCTCTGTCTGCGCAAGGAGGCCCGTGGAGGTCTCTTGTTGCCACCACAGGCCTTCGAAGGAGGAGGCGAGCAAAGGGGACTGTCCAGGAACCCCGGCTGAGCGGGTGGGAGCTGGGAGGCCCGCCGCCCCACTCAGCGCTTCCCTGCGCTTGCCCCTGGCCTGCACTTTGCTGGGTGCTGTCTCCCTGGAGGTGAGGTAGGGAGAGGACGTTG
>NW_023200484.1:0-631 GCF_002007445.2 Ailuropoda melanoleuca
TAACAATTTTTGTGCCGTCTTTAGGGTTTTGTACATAGAAGATCATATCATCTGCAGACAGAGATAATTCCGTTTCTTCCTTTTTAATTTGGGTGCCTTTCATTTCTTTTTCTTGCCTAATCACTCTGGCTAAAACTTCCACTAATGTGTTGAATAGAAGTTGTGAAAGCTGGTGTTCTTGCCTTGTTCCTGATCTTAGAGAAAAAGCTTTCAGTCTTTAACTACTGAGTATGAAATTTGCTGTGGGTTTTTCATATATGGCTTTTATTATATTGAGGTAGTTTCCTTCTATTCCTAGTTTGTTGAATATTTTTATCATTAAAGGGTGTTGAATTTTGTCAAATGCTTTTACTGCATTTACTGAGATGATCGTGTGGCTATTGTTCTTTGTTCTGTAATGTGGTATATTACATTGACTGATTTTCTTATGGTGAACCATTCTTGAATTCCAGAANCATTCCAGAAAAAAAAATCCCGTTTGATCATGGTGTATGATCCTTTAAATATGCTGCTGATTTCTATTTGCTCATTTGTACTTTGTTGAGGATTTTTGCATCAGAGTTCATAAGGGATATTGGTCTGCAGCTTTTTTGCAGTGTTTTCTGGCTTTGGTACAGAATAATGCTGCCTT
>NW_023200485.1:0-1503 GCF_002007445.2 Ailuropoda melanoleuca
ATGTCAGCTGCATTATGTAAATGGAAGAATATTTAAGTTAATCCTGATTTATTCATCTAATGAAACTAGATGCAGATATAGAAATTAAATTTGGGCACATCTTGAGGATATGGAAAGTAATTACTTTAAATATTAAAACTATAGATGTAGGAGTCTTTAATATACAGTATGTTCAGACAATAATTTTTAAAGTTTTTATATGCATGGAAATAGAAAAGTCACAAACATTAATTCATTTACTCTGTAATGAGTGAACAGAATGATTTAAAAGTTTTTTCTATTTAAAAAATATTATGCAACAGTGAAATATAGCATGTTCAATCTCATTTAACAGTATTTTAGGCAGATTTCTGATTTTACATTGGCAAAACCTTTTAGTCAATTCTCCAAAAATCTTCTGCTTTCCTTCTACTGTCAAGTAATTTGATTAACTAGTCTTAATGAAGAGATTTCTTTATTTTGCTTGGTCACACAAAAAAGATTGTTAATCTCTTCAGAATCTGAAGATATAAGCTATGCGTCACCCATAAACTTCTTGAGGTATTCACTGTTTAAAAGCTATGATCACACTTCTTGTGCAATTATGCAGGTGAAAGAAATACAAGGCCCTTAATTTTCATACCTTAGACAATAAATTCATTAAACTGAAAGGAGCTAACTCAATATCCTTCACCCCAACATTCAAATTATGTCAATTTCAAATCAATCAAATGGACAAAGATTCTATATTTAAAAGTATAATTGAAATAGTTCAATATAGAAAACAAGTCTTATGGGTATTAGTACTGCACTTCAAGATGAAAACCATAAAAAATATAGACACTACAAATAGAGTTTGGGGATGGAACAAAATAAAATAGCAACAAAACAAATTTTCCATACTGTGTCAGGAAACGTAATGCTACTCTTACTTCTCCTCATGGTCTTTTTATAGAATAACCTGGGTTTATCCCAAATAATCATCTAAAATAAATTCTAGGTATCAGATGAGTTAATTTTGTCTGTTAAATGAAGTTGGCTTAAATTCTCTATATTATTTTCTGGGAAGTGTAATGCCCTCCTGAAGTTTCTTTAAGTTACTGTGAACTCATTTTCAAAATTATCTCTTGCTTAAATTTTCAGTTTCCACCAAACTACTGATCTTACTTACATATTACCTTAGATGGTTGTTCTCATGCCCCTGGTACTGCCTTGTATTAGTCCACTAGAGCAGCCAAAACAAAATACTACAGATTTGGTGGCTTAAACAACAAACATTTACTTTCTCATAGTTATGGAAGCTGGAAGTCCAAGATCAAGGGGCCGGTAGGCTTGGTTTTTGGTGAGGACTGTCTTCTAGGCATGAAGATAATCATCTAGCTTCTTGCTGTATCTTCACATGGCCTTTCCTCTGCGTGCATGCAGAGAGAGAAGGAGAAGGAGAAAAAGAGAAAAAAAGGGAGAGAGAGAGACAGGAAGAGAGCCAAAGATCTCTGATGTTTCCTGCTCTTATAACACCAGTCC
>NW_023200486.1:0-953 GCF_002007445.2 Ailuropoda melanoleuca
GAGTCGAGAAATAAAATTCACTATAAAACAAACAAAGCAAAAACCCCAATCATCTGCAAATTTGTAACTCTCTACTAAACAAATTGAGTCAAGGCTAAGATCAAAGCTGAAATTATAGCATACCTGAGAAATGATGAAAATGAAAATCTTAGATATCACCTAAGAGATACTGTCAAAGAAATGTATCAATCATGCTTCATGTGGAAACACGAAAGCAGTTGCATTAAAGACAGGAACAAAACAAGAATACCCTCACCATCACCATTATTTAACATTGTTATGAAAGTACCAACCTCTGTATTTATTATTTATGGATGATATTTACCTGAGAAACCATCGGAAAACTGTAATGACAAACATCATTAACCTTCCTGTATAGAAACAAACAACTGTATGTCCTGGGTCTTGCTTACNCCTGGGTCTTGCTTACGTATAAAACTCATTCATACAGCAAAATCAAGAAATAACAATTACAGGTACATGGAGTTTGACTACTCTCCAGTCTCAAGAGTTGTGCAACTAATTTTCTCAAATCAAAACGTGACAATATTTCACGTTTTCTTCCTTCTAATTGATATCACCAGCTATTTTATGCCCCAAATGTTATATGCCTTGAAATGTTATATAACGACAAATTTTCCAGAAAGCAAAGTTTTCTTCTTCAGAAAATGACATCTTTACAATTTCTGTTAAGACCTGTGCAGATTGGTCTTAAAATAAAGCATACGTNGGATTGGTCTTAAAATAAAGCATACGTTCCTACAGTGAAAACCCAATCAAACATTATGTGTTTTATGACACTGTCTGAAACAAAGATATAAGATGACTTTTCTCTTTCTGCTTTCCAATCTGTTAATTCCATATTCCTGAGAAAATCCCTTTGCCCCCAACCTTATGTCCCTATCTGTCACATATCAATGAGAGGGTAGATGGCATCATGTCCTGTCACTTGT
>NW_023200487.1:0-296 GCF_002007445.2 Ailuropoda melanoleuca
GTGCGCTCCCGGAGCTCCCGTTCTCAGTCTGCTGTCTCAAGCGTGCGGGTCTGCGGTCTGTCCGCTCCCCCATGCAGGTGGCTACCACTTCCTGGCGCCCTGACACGGCGGCTCCCTTCCCCTTCTGTTTAGCTTCCGATATCTGTGCGCGGTTTCATGGCTCCCCGCTTCGTACCTTGATACTCAGCTCTGGAGATGTTCATTTGTAGAGATCCAGATGTATCTTCCTGCGTCTCAGGCTGATTCCGTGGATATTCCTGCTGGTCTGGTACCTATCCAGCTCAACTCAGGGGACC
>NW_023200487.1:347-674 GCF_002007445.2 Ailuropoda melanoleuca
TCCTACTCTAACTACTTATTTTCTAAAATAATCGATAGTTTCTCGTAAACGACCTTGGGCTTTACTTGCAAAGTTTCAGTATCATGGATTCCAACACACCGAAAATGCAGCACATCATTAAAGAAAAGACCCCCTTAGCTCCATAAACTGCTGACTGGGTTTTCGAGGTGTGTGTTCTGCGTCAATGTCCATGTGGCATTCAGTGTGAAGCAGACACAGA
This sequence comes from Ailuropoda melanoleuca, assembly GCF_002007445.2. NCBI lineage: Eukaryota > Metazoa > Chordata > Mammalia > Carnivora > Ursidae > Ailuropoda > Ailuropoda melanoleuca. The sequence continues at coordinate 568 of NW_023200487.1, forward strand.
GGCACACTCGTTTGTGGGCTTAGGAAGCTCCACCGTGATGTGATTTGGGAATTGGCTGTGGCTAACGTTTAAAGATTGAACTAGGTAAGAAATATGTGTGTTGGGGC
>NW_023200488.1:0-1901 GCF_002007445.2 Ailuropoda melanoleuca
TCCCGCTTCTCTAGGGATTTTTGATGTGCTTTCTGAAAAGTTTTCTGTCATATTGGCTTCCTACATTTTATATATTTTGAGGCTCTATCATTAGCTGCAAAGACAATCTGAATTGTTATGTCAACCTTTTATCATAACATTTCTGGTAATACTTCTTGACTTAAATTCCAGTTAGTCTGATATTATTGTGGGCACCTCATATCAGCTCGTCTTGTACAGCTGCATGCATATTACCTCTTCTTTCTGTCCTTTTCTCTGCTCCATCCCATGTGCTTAGATTCATATGTCTTCCACGCACAACATCTAGCTGTTTTTCTGACATCCCGACAATCATTATCTTGTTTATTAAAAGCTGACATAAAGAACACCTGCACAAGAAAGTATCCAAATCACTCCCTGTTCTGGTGCAGGGGCCTTCAGAGTCCCAACCTCCTGTGGCCCGTAGTCTTTTACCCAGCCTCAGTCTCTTCCAGAAGGGCCTCCCTTCCTGAGCTCTTGCTTACAGCTAAGGGTGCCAGGAGCACAGCTAGTGGCGAGTTGTCCTGCAGGAGGACAACTCTGTCTGTGTCCTTCAGGGCCACGTTCACAGCTCAGAAGCATGTACTCATGCTAACCTCTACCCTCTGATTGGGTCCTGTGGGACCTGTGACTGGGTCCTGTGACTGGGCCTGTGGGGAACTGTGTCTCATTTTTCTATTCAGTGGTTTCAGTTTCATGACTCAGTTTCCTTAAACATCTCACCAGTTTCATCCCACAGACGCCCTCCCCCTGTCAGACCTGTGGCCTCCAATTCATCAAGGATTCCTAAGACCTGGGAGCAAGAGTGGCTCAGAATAGGCTTTCAGGCTCCATTAAGAGAGAATCACTATCTTTTAATTGGAATATTCCACTTATTTACATTTAGCGAATTTGCTCATGCATTTATGGCTGCCAGTTCACTTCCATGGTCTATTTCCTCCACTTTTTCTATGTTCCCTCTACTCTTCTTTCCTCCCCTTCTCCTGGATTAATACTTTCCTTTACTGTCCCATTTTCCTGCTCCATTACTTGGTTATATGGAGACCCCTGTATATTCAGTCTTTTGATGATGCCACTAGATGTCCCAACACACATCCCTGACTGACCGAAGGACGGTATGAATTAGGACTGTTTGCAGAGCCCAGGCATCACAAAAAGTCTCTGAACCTGACTCATTTTTTATCTGTGAAAATTTCACAACAATATCGTATTCACAGTATAAATCCAGAAGTTAGCGTGAGATATAGAGAAGTTGATGGACCATAGTAGGTCCTGGACAAAGGGTAGGTCTTCCCTCCTGGGTCCTGCTTTGCAGACTGCTCACTTCCACGGCAGCTCAGAACTCAGGCAGCTTGATCGTCCTGATTGTCATTCAGTTTCCTCCTTGATATCGTTTCATGTACGGTCTTGTCGTTGTGACTTACGTCAGGCTATGCATTCTGGTGGATTTTTGCATTCAGGTAAATGTAGTTATTTAATGATATACTCAATATACAATCACAGCAATAAAGTATAGAGTAAAGACACATTTTTGGAATAAACAAATTATTTTCGTGTTGCCTTGTATCTGGGAGACATGGCCTTACAGACCTGTTACCAGTAAGAGAAGAGGTATTACATGGGGAGGCCCCAACGCTTTCCCTGTATCCAGCCACCATCACCTCCTTAAAGGTTTTCTTGGCTTGGTGAACATATAAAAAAAAATTCAAATTTATAATTATTTAACCTTTAAATATTGCATAATATTTATTTAGATTTACTGCAATAATCTTTTCTCAAAAGAAACAGTTAGCAATGCCAAAGCCAAGAGGCAACATACTTGTGTGTTTCTGCAACTATTCCAATTTCAGATAATTAACTTTTGTATTATTAAATATCATTCT
>NW_023200489.1:0-682 GCF_002007445.2 Ailuropoda melanoleuca
GAAAATTGGTGCCAAGGGTGTTTGGAGTAGGAAAAGTCTCTTCTCTGTAAGTGAATATCCAAGAAGGCTTCCAAGCGGAAGTGATATTTCAGCATGATGTTGGAAAAGGTAGATTTTGAGACAGAGATACGGTTAAAGGCATTTCAGCAGAGGGAATAGCATAAGAAATGGTGAAGAGGTGGGAAAGACCAGGGATTTCTATGAAAATGGCAAAGGCCTAGCCACTGTGCTTAACATTATAGAATATATTAAACTAAAATAGAATCAGGCTGCCTTGCAGATTAATGCACGAATATCCATAGACAAACCTCCTTAACATTTGCTAAGCATTTTACACTGTTCAAAATATGGTAATAAGTATGTTTTTGTTTGCTTTGTTGTGTTTGCAACACTGCAACACTACAGAGAAACTAGGCCTAATNGAGAAACTAGGCCTAATGTGGCCAGGGTCACAAACTAATCCATGGCAGAGTTAAACCTTGAACCCATACATCTCCTGGCTCCTGACCCTACTACTTTGTGGCCTCAAGAAGTGCTGCGGTCTGAGGGTGATCTTACCTCTCCATTAACCAGGGGCAGTCATGTTCAGTATTTACTTTTAAAAGTGTCCCAGTGTGGGTGACAAATTTGCTTCCCCAACTACCTCTGCAGACGTTACTTTTGTGAATTTCCCTGAAGTTTT
>NW_023200490.1:0-726 GCF_002007445.2 Ailuropoda melanoleuca
GTTATAAATATGAAGTCACCTATATGTAATTTTCAGTCAAAAAAACTACTAACAATTTTGTAGAACCAATGCTATATTTTTATGCCTGATATTTTTTCCACGCAGAATCCGGGAGAATAAAAAATATTGGACCGGAAGTAGTATTCAATCATAACAAACTGGGGGAAAGAAAGGAAAAAGGAAATTTACACCTTCTAGTTTGTATAGACAAAGGCCTGTAGTTTACATCTGTAGTTTTGGCTGATAGGAAAAGATAAGCCTGACATATCANGATAAGCCTGACATATCATATGTTTCCCTCAGTAGAAAACTGGTATTCAGAAAGAGATAAACCCACATACACACATATAAAATGTATCTTATGACATACAAAGAGTTTCTATTGAGGTTTTGTCTCCTTAGCAGCAACATGTGTGCTAGTAAAAGCTATAGAAACAGAAAAGTATTCTCAACTCATGATATGAGCATTCCATGCCATGTATAACATGTCTTAAGCATGCTACCGATCCCAACGTGGATACACCACTTCTAAAAAGTCATCCATTCCACCAAGCAAGATTAACATTTTGTGACCTCTAGTGACAAATTTTGAGTGTTAAAATAGTCATTCCCCAAGCTCTCTATACATGATCAGACAGGATTTTGTCAATCCCTAGACCTAGTGAATTAAATTGCAGGTTACTGGTGTCATGACATTTATATTTTTAAGAATAACATGAACTTCTA
>NW_023200491.1:0-3618 GCF_002007445.2 Ailuropoda melanoleuca
AAAAAAAAAAAAGGGAAAGAAAACCCAAAAGCAGACAGTACTTGGACAGAAAGTCTACAATCCAAGAGTATTACAGTTTCAGAAGTCTATAAGAATGGCAACCAAAGCCATAAAGACAAGTCCCATATAGCAAAAACTAGCTGAGGTCCAAGCCCTCAGATGATGCATTTAATACATTTAATAAAAACTTACAGGAAAATATATAAAAGAAGCTATTTGCTTAAGAATATACAGTTCTAGAGACATTCCCAACACAACATTTCAATAATTTTTATTCTTCAAAATTGATAGCGATACTTTCATTTAAAATGCTGTAATTCTGACTATCATGACAAGGTTAATGGCAATAAAAGTTTGCTTGGGAATAAGTTGCTCAGAATGGAAACACGTTAAAGACAGATAATCCACACATACCCTCTAGCCTATCTGCCCACTCCCTCCCCCTATGAATGCTTCATAATCATTCATTTAGTCAGTAAATATTTATGGAAAGCCTATTACACATTTTACATGCTTCTAAGTGCCAAAAATTGAAAAATGCGCTAATGCTAATAAGCAGCATGCAATTATCATCTGAACCAACAACTACACTCTTGAGCAACTATGTCAAAGAAATGAAAACTATGTTCACATAACATATTCATAATAGCCCCAAACTGTAAACGGTCCAGGTGAATGTGTGAATGACCTGTGTGAGTTAGGTCTACTTGTAAAAGGGCAATGTGAGGGAACTCGTTGTTCAGTATATCCTAATGGGCACACAAACCTACACAGGTGATTAAATTGTATAGACCTAAACACACACGTACATATTTCCACACAAATGCACAAATGCACAAATGAGTATAAGTAAACCTAGTGAAATCTGAAAAAGATCAGGGATTATACCAATGTCAATATTCTGGTTGTGATATACTCTAGTTTTGCAAAATGTTACCCATTGAGATAAACTGGGTCAAACGTACACAAGATCTCTTAGTACTATTTCTTAGAAGTCCATAGGAATCTACAATTATTTCAATAAAAATCTGAACTAAAAAGTGAATATGATGCCTCACACACACCACAGAGCCAGCCATGCTAATATGGCTGGCTCCTGCTGCCAACTGGACTTGAGGGGTAACAAGGATGAGGGGTATCCAAAATGCCGGAGGCTGCAGGGGTCAAACTCAGCAGCGTTGAGAGTGTAGGCAGAAAACAAAGGGGTGGTGATGCCTGGACACTCCCTGGATGCTGGCAAGTAACACTACTGCCCACGGGGAAATAAGTGGCACCCACCCTGGGGAACAATCATTTGGCCAAGTGAGAGAAAGGCCAACACTCCTGGCTGCCCCCAGAGTATCTGCAGGCCAGCCGCCCCTGCCAACAAGATGGAGGATAATGTGACCTCCTGGCAGCCATCCCTGGAACAACGGACATGTGCACATTAAATACATTAGTCCGTATTCTCCTGTAGGGAAAAGTAGTCCATGTCCTTGTTGGGGGCGGGGGGGCACAGAATACCCTGGAAGGACGTGTAAGCAAAGTCTGCAGTAGGGAAGAGAAGCTAATGTGACCGGATAGGAGGACTACTGCTGTGCTTCTGTTGATGAATGTGTAACTGGTATTAAGGGCTTAGTTGACTGCACTTACATGCTTGTAAGTGTCAGAGAGTATATCCTCTGCCGTACAGACTGAAATGATAATGGGGAAGCGCACAAGAGGCCACCTACTAGGCTTCCACCTACTAGGCTTCCAGTTCCTTCCCATGTTATTCAACAGAAACAACAGAATCTCAGTAGGAAAAAGTTAGGTAATGACTTAAAAGCTGCTGAAGTATTCAGGTGTTATCCCAGTACAACATCGCCACCTGCCTGATCCAGCAACCAAATACACTTCCTTTTTCAGATGGTGGCTACTAACATGCTATTAAGTTCCTATAAATGAACAACTGACCCATGAGGCCTTGCGATTTTCCAGAGAAACACTGGGTTGGGTCAACTCAACTTTGATGATGGACATGGTGGTAAGGGCCTAACAGAGCTTGCTAGTCAAATGGAAATGGTATGTTCCAGATTACGTTCCAGCCTGGCCCTAGAAGCGCCTTGTTTTTACAGCTCCTTTAACAGCCACTCCACTGCCTAAAGCAACGCCACTGGTTCAAAAGACCCTTGGTTCACAGAACTTCCTCTAAACACCTGCGCCTGATTCCCTGACGGCTCAACTAAGATGAAGACTGCTGGTGTCCACTAGCCTGTGGCAGCTGTACAACCCCCACAAAAACTCTGCTGGGACAAATGAAGTAAAGTAAAGCCGATCAGCATAGTAGGATAATGGAAAGCTGTCACTTCTGTTTTAATTGACAGGTCACCATAACTATGGGCCCATCACATCCACTTGTTGATGTACTGTCTATGATATTTCTGTACTATGATGGCAAAGGTGAGTACAGAGAATATATACAATGCATAGTTTAAATTTTTACTACTGGCCCTTTACAGAAAAAGTTTGCTGACCCTGCTTCAAACAATACTGCTGACACTTCGGCAGCTGCCGATGGCCTGGCCAAACCTAGTGTGGTTTGCCGTGAGGAAGACTACATACTGGCAGATAGCAGATGTCCCCTCTTTTAGGGCTAGGAGCTGCACAAACAAATCATGGCTAGTAACTGAACAATGTGGGTCACTACCACCCAAGGTAAGATTCCATCCGCAATGGGAAGGACTAGAATCAAGCTGCTCATCAAGCCTGTACTGCCCTGCTCTGCACAGTGATTCCCAACTAAATTTTACATCAGTAATAAATGGTTGTCTGGGGTTTACATCCCATCTATTATCCACTGTTTCATAACTACTCAAAATATACGTGATGTCATAGTTGAAAACATAAATATACTGAAGGTGTGTTATAGTGTAGTATATTATAACATACTATTATATAATATACTATATATAATATACAGTATATACATAAACATACTGTAGATTAGTTGCTTACCTATTAAGACAATATGGTTGATATGGTTCTCAGATATTTGACCTCTTTCACCCTATTTATTCTATCAAATATTGAGAAAGTATTGTTAAACTCAGTTTTGGGTGAATACATATTTAAATCTTCCTGATAATTTGACTCTTGAACATTACGAAATAACTCTAGAAATAGGCTTTGTCTTAACCTATTCTACTTGATATTAATATGGCCAAATTTTCAACATTATTGTATTTATTGTTTGCATGATTTATCTTTTAGCATGCTTTTACTATCATTATCTTAACGTCTCTACATGCGAAGTGAATCTCTAATAGGCAATTCCTTTTGATTGGAATACATTAATATTTAATATAATTATTATACTATGGTTGAATTTTGATGTACTATTTAATATTTGGTTTTTGTTTATCCTGTTTCTTGTGCCTCTGTTCCTCCGGGTCTGTCTACTTTTATTTATTTATTTGTTTGTGTTTAGATTTTATTTATTTATTTATTTGAGAGAGAGATAGAGATAGAGCACAAGCAGGGGAGAGAGGGAGATGCAGGCTCCCCGCTGAGCCCGGAGCCTGACACAGGGCTGGATCCCAGGACTCTGGGATCATGACCTGAGCCAAAGGCAGACGCTTAACCAACTGAGCCACCCAG
>NW_023200492.1:0-1337 GCF_002007445.2 Ailuropoda melanoleuca
ATTATCCATCATGACCAAGTGGGATTCATACCTGGGATGCAAGCGTAGTTCAACATTCGCAAATCAATCAGCGTTATACATCATATCAACAAGAAAAGACTCAGGAACCATATGATCCTCTTAATTGATGCAGAAAAAGCATTTGACAAAATACAGCATCCTTTCCTGANAGGATTATCCATCATGACCAAGTGGGATTCATACCTGGGATGCAAGCATGGTTCAACACTCGCAAATCAATCAATGTGATACATCATATCAACAAGAAAAGACTCAAGAACCATATGATCCTCTCAATTGATGCAGAAAAAGCATTTGACAAAATACAGCATCCTTTCCTGATTAAAACCCTTCAGAGTGTAGGAATAGAGGGTACATTTCTCAATCTCATAAAAGCCATCTATGAAAAGCCTACTGCAAGCTATTATTCTCAATGGGGAAAGGTGGAAGCCTTTCCCTTAAGATCAGGAACACGACAACGATGCCGACTCTCGCCACTATTATTCAACATGTACTAGAAGTCCTTGCAACAGCAATCAGACGACAAAAAGGGATCAAAGGTATCCAAATCAGCAAAGAAGTCAAAATGTCTCTCTTTGCAGATGACATGATACTCTATATGGAAAACTCAAAAGAATCCACTCCCAAACTCTTAGAAGTTATAGAGCAATTCAGTAATGTGGCGGGATACAAAATCAATGATCAGAAATCAGTTGCATTTCTGTACACGAATAATGAGACTGAAGAAAGAGAAATTGGGGAATCCATCCCATTTCGAGTTGTACTACAATGCTGTGATCACAAAGACAGCATGGTACTGGCACAAAAACAGACACATAGACCAATGGAACAGAATAGAGATCCCAGAAATGGACCCTCGGCTCTTTGGGCAACTAATCTTTGACAAAGCAGGAAAAAACATCCGGTGGAAAAAAGACAGTCTCTTCAATAAATGGTGCTGGGAAAATTGGACAGCTACATGCAAAAGAATGAAACTTGACCACTCTCTCACACCATACACAAAAATAAACTCCAAATGGATGAAAGACCTCAATGTGAGACAGGAATCCATCAAAATTCTAGAGGAGAACATAGGCAACAACTTCTATGACATCGGCCAGAGCAACCTTTTTCACGACACATCGCCAAAGGCAAGAGAAATAAANGAAGAGAAACAAAAGATTAAATGAACTTATCAGACTTCATCAAGAGAAAAAGCTTCTGCACAGCCAAGGAAACAGTCAAAAAAACTAAGAGGCAGCCCATGGATTGGGAGAATATATTTGCAAAGGACACTACAGATAAAGGACTGGTATCCAAGATCTACAAAGAACTTC
>NW_023200493.1:0-700 GCF_002007445.2 Ailuropoda melanoleuca
TCTTGAAGGACAGAGGTCTTGGTATTCTGCCTTCCAGCCACGGTGCTGGGGCAGCAGCAGCTGTAGGCAGGCTCAGTAAGTGCTTGCTGAACCAACTGTGTGGGTAAATGGATACACATCATTATACACACATAGATACACACATCACACAAAACTGTGTGTGCACACATGCACACAGTCCCCCATGTGATGGAAAAGCTACTGAAAAGAACACTAATGAATTAACACAGGTACATCCCAATTTAGAAACAAATCACATTTCAAAACTCTTTTTCCAAATTGGTGATTTAAAATTGAGGGTCCATTCTCTCACAGAAATAATGGTGTAAATGCCGGCGACATTCCCTCGCTAGCTAACAAACTTCTATGAAGCTCATATGACAAATGTGTTGTGATGAGCACTGGGTGTCACACANCACACACAACTGATGACTCACTGAACACACACGATAATAGATAGGCACATCGATGAACCCTCATTCTGTCCTTATGTTTGGCCCAGAATTGTTTGCTGAGTGGACCATGTCTTTAGTGTCCCTCAGCCCCGCTCGGAGCAGGAGTGAAATGACCCCATGTCAGAGATGAGGCCTGGTGAGACGGTGCTGGGGAGCGGCCGTTGACATCGCTCTGGTTCTGTCGTTCATCAGCCTCAAGGATTAGCTTTATTCTGTGATCTACCAGTTGCCCAGCCTGATGCCTA
>NW_023200494.1:0-598 GCF_002007445.2 Ailuropoda melanoleuca
TGCAACACGCAACGCTTCAGACTGCGCGTTCCTTGCGCGCAGAAGCGAGAGCTCGTGAGCTGCACCCACGCGGTGGCGAAGCGGCTGCGAGGCTCCGCGAGGGGGCGTGTTTTACGTGCTGCCCTGTCTCCCAGTGCTTCTGGCTGGCCAGACAAGACTACCTTGAGCACTGCAGAAAGGAGGAAACTGAGGTTCCCGGCCTGGCTGTGGCGTGGCTGAGTCCAGCAGCTTGCTCCGGACATCACCAAAGCCCCAATCAGGGTCCAAAGCTCTGTCCGCAGGACCGCGCGGACGCGTTATACTGGCAAAATGGCACGTTGGGCAGACTCACCTTTGTGCCCTAAAANACAGACTCACCTTTGTGCCCTAAAAGCCCCTTTCCGGCAGTATTCGCCCACAGAAGCGGTGCACGAAGAAGAATCAGGCCTGGAGCTGGGGCAGAGTCGTGCCAAGGCCTACAGGGGCCGCAGTGCATACAGGCGTGTGTCACCTGTCCCCATCTGAGCTGCTCCTGAAGTCCGCAGCTTTGAAGGCTCGCGGGGACTGGCTTTTGTCCCAGGAACAGAGGCCAAGGGCAAATCGCTTCTTAATTACTGCT
>NW_023200495.1:0-600 GCF_002007445.2 Ailuropoda melanoleuca
GAAATTTTTACTTGTAGTAAAATACACAGAACACTGAGAATCACATTCACGTTGCTGTGACACTGATCGGCCGAACTTTGTCACTGTCCCAAACTGAAACTCTGTCCCGTTAAACACTAACTCCCCGCCACCCCCGTGACCCCTGGTGCCCCCCATCCTACACTCTGTCCCTGTGAGTCCGAGGACTCTAGGAACCTCACGTAAACGGGATCCCACACCACCTGTGCTTTTGAGACTGGCTCACTCCACCTGGGTCCATGTTCTCCAGGTCCATCCGCACGCCAACCGGTGTCCTGACGTCCTTCCAGTCCGGGGCTGCAGGATACTCACCGCGCGGACAGACCTTCATCGGATGATGGGCTCCTGCTTGCGTCCGTGTTTTAGCTCCTGTGAGTCACAGCNGTGAGTCACCGCTATGAATACAAGTGTGCAAATATCAGCCCTCCTGCCTAGTTCAGGGAGCCAACCCCCCCCATTCATTCCTCAGTGGTGGGGAAAGCAGAACCACAAACTAGCCCTGGGGCCTCACTCAAGGAGCCAACCCCCCCCCCATTCATTCCTCAGTGGTGGGGAAAGCAGAACCACAAAGTCATCATCACA
>NW_023200496.1:0-648 GCF_002007445.2 Ailuropoda melanoleuca
TATATATTAAAGTCAGAAATTGAATAAAACAAAGAAAAGATCTGAGGAAACTCTTCAGATAAAGAACATCAAAAGGCAGAGATTGGCAGAATGAATTAAAAAATGATAGAAATGTATGCTCTCTTCAGAGACATATTTTAGATCCAAAGACACAAATAGGTAGAAAGGAAAAAGATGGAAGCATACATATCATGCAAACATAGCCTATATTAATGTTAGACAAAATGCTTTAAAACAAAATTATTACTAGAGACAAAGAAAGATTTTATGGAAAGACAAGNTTATGGAAAGACAAGTGTCAACCTATTAGGAAGATATAACAACATGACAATTGCAAACCAACAAAGAATTAGCAAATTGCAAATGTACATGAGGCAGAATCTTACAGGATGGAGGAGAAATAGGCAATTTAACACTCATAGTGCAGACATTAATAACCTTCAGTAACGGCTGTCACATCTAATCAGAGGAGCAATGTGACCTGAGGAGACTTGAATGGGACCATAACCCTGTCAGACCAACTGACATCTGCACATATTCCACCCAAACACAGCAGAGTGCTCACAGAACAACTCCAAGGAGAGACCGAATGCCAGGCCATAACACAGACCTCAATCTACTTAAGAAGATTGAAATTATACAAAGTAC
>NW_023200498.1:0-350 GCF_002007445.2 Ailuropoda melanoleuca
TGCTGTATTAATTTCCTTCTTTTTTACTGAGTTTGATTTGGGAAGTTTATCTTATCAGACTTTTCAAAAAACCATCTGTTAGTTTTGTTTCTTTCTCACTCTCCTTGTTGTTTATTTAATTAATATTTGCTGTTTGATATATTTCCTTCTTTTTATGTTCCATTTGCTTACCTTTTGATGTTAGCCTACCTTCATGAGCACTGATTAACTCATTCTTTTATCCTTCTTTTTAAAAGGATGGACTAGAAATGTCCCTCTAAGTATCAGTATAACTTCACAGCACAAGTTCTCTGATACAGAATTTTCTTATTACTTAATTCTAAACATTTTGTAATTTACATAGTTTTTTT
>NW_023200498.1:396-637 GCF_002007445.2 Ailuropoda melanoleuca
TTTTTTTCCCCATTTTTACTGTATTTTAAGTGCTGAAAAGTTAATTCAGTAGACATTCAGTTCAGTCTGTATGGTTTTGATTCTTTAATATTTGTTAGTTTCCTTTGCAATCTAGTACGCATCAGATCTTTGTAAATCTCCACAAGAACTTCAACATTGTTGGGTCTATGGATCTACAAACATAAATATTTAGTAGCTTAAGCTGTCTTTACATTTTGTGGATTGACTATAAGCAAGTATT
>NW_023200499.1:0-713 GCF_002007445.2 Ailuropoda melanoleuca
TAGCCAGGATCTTGTTGAGGATTTTGGCGTCCATATTCATTAGGGAAATCGGTCTGTGATTCTCCTTTTTGAGGGGGTCTTTGCCTGGCTTGGGGATCAAGGTAATATTGGCCTCATAGAATGAGGCCTTCTCATCCTTCTGTTTCTATTTTTTTAAATAGCTTTGGAGAATAGGTATTATTTCTTCTTTGAATGTTTGGTAGAATTCCCCAGGAAAACCGTCTGGGCCTGGAGTTTTGTTATTTGGAAGGTTGTTTTTCACTGATTCAATCTCTTCATAATTAATTGGCCTGTTTAAAAAATCAATTTCTTCCTGTTTCAGTCTTGGTAGTTTATAGGTTTCCAGGAAGGCCTCCATCTCTTCCAGATTGCTTAATTTATTGGCATATAGCTGTTGATAAAAGTTTCTAATAATCCTTGCAATTTCAATGGTGCTGGTCGTGACCTCTCCTTTTTCATTCATAATTNGTGACCTCTCCTTTTTCATTCATAATTTTATTAATTTCGGTCCTTTCTCTTTTTTTGGATAAGTCTTGCCAGTGATCTGTCAATTTTATTGATTTTCTCAAAGAACCAGCTTCTAGTCCTGTTGATCTGCTCTATTGTACGTCTGGTTTCTAATTCATTGATTTTGCTCAAACCTTGGTCAACTGCTTCCTCGTGACTGGATTAGGCCTGTCCCTCTGTTGCTGTTCCAGCTTCTTGAGGTGAGA
>NW_023200500.1:0-1303 GCF_002007445.2 Ailuropoda melanoleuca
CCTTTAAAAAATTTCATTAGTATAAATATATATTACAAAAGTAATATTTGCTTTTGTAAACTCTTCAAATAATACAGAAGAGTGTGGGGAAAAAAATGTCCCTTCTTCCTAATTCCATTCTTTTTAGAGAATACCACTAATAATAATTTGTTATTCTTCAGTTTTTTTTTTGGTAAATGCATATAATTATATGCTCTATAACTTATTATAAATTACTTAAGTATGTATGTTAGCTTTAATCAGTACCTTAGAACTGATTAATCTTCGACATGCATTAATCAAGGTAAACATTCAAGGGATGGTCAGCTACCGTTGAAAAACTGATCAGGAGACCACACTCTGGAAGAGCTACTAGAAGCTCTCCAATCATTTATTTTTTATTTTTATTTTTTTTAAAGATTTTATTTATTTATTTGACAGAGACAGCCAGCGGGAGAGGGAACACAAGCAGGGGGAGTGGGAGAGGAAGAAGCAGGCTCCCAGCAGAGGAGCCCGATGCGGGGCTCGATCCCAGATCACCGGGATCAAGCCCTGAGCCGAAGGCAGACGCTTAATGACTGCGCCACCCAGGCGCCCCCAATCATTATTTTTTAGCATATAATGGATATTAGAAATGATTTTTCCTTTGTAAAATCATTAGTATTTAATATGTGTGAATTGGCTAAAAATGTTATATAGGCATACTTGCGCATGATGAATGGGGAGTTAGAATTTATTAAGTCCAATCCTATACCCTAGTCTGGCACACTAGGCTGAGGATTCCATTCTGCCCCGTGTGCACACAGAGCTAAGAGAAGTGAGCATGTTTGTGTTTGTACCCGCCTGCTAATAAATCTTCGTCTCCTGTGCCAAAGTCCTTCTGAGAACTGTGTTCATTGTATCAGATAGCCCCTGATGGGGCAGCTGTGGGGGAAGAGACCATTCCTATCACCTACTTCTAACCTTTAGAGCCTGCAGCTGTCTATCAAAAAGAACCTAATGTTTGTGAACCAATTGGGTTGGGTCAGTTCCGAACACTTGTATAATAATACAAATAAGTAAAAATAAATAGATATTAGAATATACACTTATTTAAAAGACAAAAAGAAATAGGATCATACAATATATATTGTTTGTCCAAAATATGTTGTAGAGTACATTTCTAATTATAGGAATTTGGGGGTACCTGCAGGAGACTGGCAGAAAAGATTTGGGTTAAGACAGACTTATTTTTTTTTCTTATTTTTGTTTAAGATTCTATTTATTTGAGAAAGGGAGAGAGAGAGGGAGCACTCGAGTGCGAGTGAGGGGTGGGGTGGGGAGG
>NW_023200501.1:0-2096 GCF_002007445.2 Ailuropoda melanoleuca
AATAAATAAATAAAATCTTCAAAAAAAAAAAAGGGATATAATGTACAGCATGGAAAACATAGTTAATAATATTGTAACAATTTTATATGGTGACAGATTTATCGTGGTGATCCCTTTATAATGTGTATAAATGTTGAAGTACTGTGTTGTATACCCAGAAACTAATATAATATTATATATTAATTATACTTCTAAAAAGATTTACTCTTAGTCATTCTCATATGAAAAATGCACGCCTTTACTAGTTTGGACAAAGCACAGATATTACCAAAACATGCAATAATAGGATGGCTTGTGTTTAATATAAGTGACTCATGAGGAAAGATCATTGGCCTAATGGAGAATAAGGCTAGTTCTGACTTTATTTAGCTTGCCATGCATCTTGAAGTAGCAACTTAACTTCTCTGTGCTTTGGCTTTTAATCTGAAAAATGGGGATTTGAATTTTTTTATTGTTGTTCTTTCTTCTGTGATGATGCCCTACTTGTTTCTAACAGTCTCCATTCAGTGTCATCTCTTATCCCATACAGCGATTCTTAATGGAAGTGCTCCCTATCCCTGCTAGGTTGAGAATCATCACTAGATAATCTCTAAGGTCACTCAGAACTCTTAAATTCTGGGTGTCCCAACTTCAGGAAGGTCAGGAGTTCAGTGGAATCTTTTTAGGGTAACACTTATGTTTCCTATTACTGTCATCTAAGAATGATCAGTGCTCTTGTCAGGAGGATGCTTCTGTTGTTAAGCCACCATTTTATTGTATTACAAATAACTTATTTTTTCTCTTTAATATCAGATACAGACATCAGAAGTCAGCTTTAAGGATGCCTCTGTGTAGTGTAAGCAGTTTGGGATCTATATAGCTGAATTCTCAGCCTAAATCAGCAATGAGAAATAGCTTATTCACTGCCTGAATTAGTATTGAGAAACTTTTCCATTTATATGCATTTATAGGGAAGATGTAAGAAGACATGATAAACTTTCATTAAAGATTTATTTTAGCCAGTATTTTAATTTACATTTTTAAAAAGGATTTCAATTTTTTTTGGTGGAATTTGTAGTAAAAGTGGTATTGTTAAGGGAAGGGATTTCATTGGTAAGTCCCTCTAATCATAATTATAAGCTACTAGTTGAATGTCCATAAATGAATTCTAATGATAGCTATGAAAGAAAAGGCGGAAACAGAGCAATGTTGTCCTTCACTAGGTATTTTTATATGAAAGGATATTTGGGATGTGAGCCAGCACTGTTCTCTACCATTAAAAGAAAGTAGTCAATTTGACTTTGGCATTCAGAAAGAAGAAATTATTGGCCTTTAAGATTTGCCTTGGCTCTAGATTGAGGTACTTATCTCTTCTCTACTCTTCTCCTACACCTTTTAACATTTCCAGTGAAGTATGAAATCTTCACTGTCCAGAAGTGATGAGAATGGAAGGCAGTTTTCTGGCTTCTGTTCCTACACATCCTCACTTATTTCTTTTAGGAGGAGTAGTTTCCCTAATGGGTGCTATATGGAAATACATGCTCACAGATACTGCGTGGTTCTCAGAGCTTGAGCTCTGTGCTTACTCCTACCTCCATGTTTAGCATCCCATTGAGTGGATCAGAGCCCACACCTATCTCTGTCTCCCCTCTCTGAGTTCCAGGGGTGTGGGGCTACCATACTGATTAAGCAGGTTTACCCTAATTAGACTCATGTTCTTCTTTGTTTTATTTTAATTTTTTTATTATGTTAAGTTAGCCACCATAGAGTACATCATTAGTTTTTGATGTAGTGTTCAATGATTCATTAGTTGCGTATAACACCCAGCACTCATTACATGTNCCACACCTATCTCTGTCTCCCCTCTCTGAGTTCCAGGGGTGTGGGGCTACCATACTGATTAAGCAGGTTTACCCTAATTAGACTCATGTTCTTCTTTGTTTTATTTTAATTTTTTTATTATGTTAAGTTAGCCACCATAGAGTACATCATTAGTTTTTGATGTAGTGTTCAATGATTCATTAGTTGCGTATAACACCCAGCACTCATTACATGTGCTATCCTTAATTCCCATCACCCCAATCCCCCATCCCCCACCCCCTCCCCTCTGAAACCCT
>NW_023200502.1:0-2090 GCF_002007445.2 Ailuropoda melanoleuca
GAGAGACAGAAGCTACTTTGAAAGCAGCACAGTGGGCACATTGGGGCAGAAGTGAGGAAGTTGACTGGAGTGAAATTCTCATATTGGGTGTGGGAGAAGGTCAGGCTTGTAGAGGTTGGCTGGGACAGGTGACAGACCACTTTGAATGTTGAGAAGAGCTGTTTAGATTTGAATTTCATAAGGGACTTATAGACTAGGAGGAAAGGTGGGATTCTGAGTCATGTTGTGTCTGTCATTCAGTTGTGTTCTCTTAACAAAACCATTTTTCTGTTTAGGTGAAAGGATGGATTATATTGATGTTGGTTTTAAGGCAGTGGATCTTTCTCAGGAGCCAATAGAAAATAGTAACAAGTCAAGTCTTAAGGCATGGGAGGAAGTCTTTGGTCAGAAGGCTTTAGCAGAAAGTCAAGGCTGTAAGTCATGAGGTATACTTTAATGTCAACCTCTTGTCATTCTATACATTGACATGTACAGTTTTCCTCTCTAGTCTATTGGGTTCTAAAAGGAAAAACTATGTCACATTCATCTTTATGCATGCTGAGCTCAGATTGTCTGAAACACAGTGAGTCCTAAATAAATTTTAAATAGCTATACTTACATTATATTTGTAAAACAAAATATTCACCATAGAGGGCATGCTGTGCATCTATCTAGTTAAGAATGAGCTTCGTAGAGCTAATGTATTTTTATCATTGGTAGCATAAATGGATTGGATACAGTGCCTTATACAATTGACCTTTGAAAAACACGGGTTTGAACTGCATGGGTCCACTTATACACAGAATTTTTTTTCAATAAATATAAAACTGTAAATGTATTTTCTCTTATGATTTTCTTAACATTTTTTCTCTAGCTTACTTTACTATAAGAATACAGTATCTGTTGCATATAACATACAAAATATGTGCTGACTGACTGTTTATATTATCAGTAAGTCTTCTGGTCAACAGTAGGCTAGTTAACTTTTTGGGGATTCAAAAGTTATACATGGATTTTTGACTGTCCAGGGCTCAGTTACCCCTAATCCATGCATTGTTCAAAGATCAGCTGTACTATCAAATGTGGCAGGCTTCACAAAAGAATTGTATTAGCTAGCTTTTGCTAGTGATTTTTCTGTGTAACAATCCTCAAATCTCAGTAGTTTATGAAATAAATAAAGGTTTATTTTTCTGCATGTTATATGTCAGTGGTGGTGGGTTGATGATGGTGGTTTTGCTTATGCTTCAGCTCTGATCCAGATTGGTGGTTAGATTTTGGTCTGTTCTATACATTGTCTTAATTCCAGGGTCTAAAATAAAAGAAAATCCCTTTGTGGAACAAACCCATTCTCATGACACTAGGGAACAGTCAAAATGAGCTATTCAAACCATAAAATCACACTGAAAAATTTATCTCAGGATGAGCTTGTTTTCCATTTGCCAAAGCAAGTGATGTCAATTCATAGAACAGGAAATTTATATTCCTCTCACTGGGGATAGGAAGGAATGAATGTTTGTTGTTAAGAATACAAATCTATCAGAGTCCTTGTGATGGCTAATTTGATGTGTCAACTTGGCTAGTCTGTGCTACCCAATTGGTCAAACACTAGTCTATATGTTATTGTGAAGGTCTTTTGTAGATGTGATTTACTCTTACAATCCATTGATTCTATGTGAAAGAGAGTACCCTCCATAATATGAGTGGGATGCATCCAATCAATCAAAAACTTTAAGAATAAAAAATAAGGTTTTTTTGGAGGAGAGGGAATTTTATCTCAAGATCATAACATAGAAATCCTATTTGATTTTCCTGCTTGCTGATCTGCCCTTTGAATTTTGAACTTGCCAGCCCCTACAATTGAGGCCAAGTGACCTCTTAAAATAAATGAGCCAATTCCTTTAAATCTCTCTCCTCTTCTCTTTCAATAGACAGTTATAGATAGATACATAGATAGACCTTTGGTTTTGTTTCTCTGGAGATCTCTGACTGGTACAGTCCTATTACTCTTGTTATGCTGTTTTCTTGTTTGTTACCTCACCTAGCATAAAGGAGAGGTATAGTATACAAGAGTATTTCTTTTGCACATTAGGACTTACCTTTAGAGAGTGCAA
>NW_023200503.1:0-2296 GCF_002007445.2 Ailuropoda melanoleuca
TTTGCCAGAACTAATAGCTGGGGTAAGCTTATTTGCAACACACCAAATCATCTGAGAGGTTTCTTCTTCCTTAATGATGCCATTTAACCAAGCCAAACACCCCTCTCCTTTCATTGGACAAATTCTTTTTTGATGGATTCTAAGTTGTGGGTAAACTGTGTCTAAGATGCAACTTCTTCACTTAGTAACTTCACTCCCTTGCAAATCCCTGTGATTACTACTCTTTAAATATTTTATTTTATTTGTTTTATTTTAAGTAGGCTCCATGACCAATGTGGCACCTGAAATCACCACCTTGAGATTAAGAGTCACATGCTCTACTGACTGTAGGTGCCTGCCTACTCTAAATTGTCAACGATCTGCTACCATGCCTGGAAATAGGTCACTTGGTTGGGGGTTAAAAGGCGATGTAACCAAACCAACATGAGTTCACTCATTGGTAAGTCAGAAACTGAACCAGGCTGAGTTGTCCCACAAAGAAAGCTTATTTGCAGCAAACACTATGATCACAGGGAATGGCTTCCAAAGCTGTGGCTCCCTGAGAGAGGGTGAATGGGTTCCTTTAGTTTAGGGTTAGGCTGAGTACTTAGATAGGGAAGCTTTGTCATCCTATGTATAGGTGGGCATTAGGTCATGCCTACACTTAAGGAAACATGCCTATACATACATTGTATGTAATGTAAATGAGGCAGAGGCTCCTCTTTGGGCAGAGATTTTAGTATTAATTTTTTAAAGATTTGTTTCTTGGGGCACCTGGGTGGCTCAGTCGGTTAAGTGTTTGCTTCTACTCAGGTCATGATCCCAGGGTCCTGGGATTGAGCCCCGAGTTGGGCTCTCTGCTCAGCGGGGAGCCTCCTTCTCCCTCTCCCTCTGACTGCCACCCGCCCTGCTTGTGCTCTGTCTATATCAAATTTTAAAAAAATCTTTAAAAAAGAAAAAAAATGACTTATTTCTTTATTTTAGAGAGAGAGCATGAGAGCAGGGGGAGGGGCAGAGGGAGAGGGAGAGAAGCAGAGAAGCAGATTCCCCGCTGAGCGGGCCCTACGTAGGGCTATATCCCAGGAACCTGAGATCAGCACCTGAGCTGAAACCAAGAGCCAGAGGTCATTGGGAGGAACCACCCAGGAGCCCCAGAGATTTTAGTATTATAATGAGACGTAGTTGTCAGTCATTCCAGAGGTCACTCTATGTTGCAACTATGCACAAGCAAGTCAGGAGGGGTTAGCTCAAAAGGTCTGGGTGGTCTGAGCCAGCAGGAGGTCTTGTCAGGGCAATGGTGGTTTCCGGTTTCATTTGTCTGGATTAAGAGGTAAGCCGGAAATAAGAGCTTAAGGAAAAATGTAAGACGAAGGTTAGTGAGTACAAGGTGGTGGGCTGTAAGGGTCAGCTCTTATGTCAGAGGTCTAGCTGGTGACAGAAACAGCTCTCATCTATTAATCACTTGGGCTACTTTCACTTATAATTTTTATATTTTCCTGAATATTGATAAGTATCCTATCACCATCCATGCAACAATTTTTTTCTCTATTTTACTTCCTACATTGTGTATGCTGAGATAAATATTAAGTAGGAGAGGTTATAATTATCCCCCTCCCCCCAATTTAGGCCATCTTGCTGCTCCTGCTGTTCTAATTTTTCACCAGTAGAGCACCATGACCTGTTTGGAATAGCCCCCAGGGTTCCTTCTGTCTAGTTTTATACAACATATGTATTTATAGGAACATGGGGACAAGTCCATGCTGTTTTCTCATCTTCAGATTTTTCCTCCTAGGTAAGATATTTGTTTCCTGCTTATACTTAACAATCCATGTAAATGCTACCATGCTATCTGGGCCACATTTTACAACTGATTTGAGCTAATGTGGTTGTTTACAATTACTTGGGGTTTTGGGGGCCTCTCATAGAAATAGGTGAGGTGTTGCAGGGCTCCCCCTTACAACTCTCCCACTCCTAGGGGAAAATGAAGTCACACCCAAACAGAATTTTGCCACATAGGCAGCTATTTACTACCATCTAGGTACAAAACAGTCCTAGAAATCACTGTAAACACTGTTCGCTTTTAGGTGTTCCTAGGTATTCCAACCACACCTTGAATGAAATGTTTAATGTTTACAAGCACACACACACACACACAAGTTTGGATTCTGCTAATTTTATAGACAGTATCAGGTATCAGAATGCTGAATCAGGGATGGAGACAGTACCCTTTGGAATCAAACCTCAAATGCCATTCTGAAGAGTGTAAGACTTCTGAGCTTATTAGATTCTTACAACCTGTTTACGAAAAAAAAAAAAA
>NW_023200504.1:0-2886 GCF_002007445.2 Ailuropoda melanoleuca
TGAGCCTGCTTCTTCCTCTCCCACTCCCTCTGCTCGTGTTCCCTCTCTCACTGGCTGTCTCTCTCTCTCTCTCGAATAAATAAAAATAAAATCTTTAAAAAAAAAAAGGAAATACAATGCAGACATGTTAGTGGAAATCATCAATGGGGTGCCATATTTAGAATTTTATCGGTTTTATTATGGAAAATATGAGAGCGTAAGAGTAAGATAATAGTTCTATGGAAAATATCACTTTGCAAAAGGGAAGGAATTACTTGTTAAACGCCTATCCCCTCTTTGATGAAATATTTAGAATGGCCAAAAGTCTTTGAAAGATACACACATTTGGTTCAATTTTCTTTCTAAATTTAGCTGCTGAATCTGTGCGCTTTGGTTCAGACACCCCAAAGGACATTTCTATGCCGTTTGAAAAACAGTAAAGAAGAAACAAAATATTAGAATGAAAAAAGAAAACTAAGCCCCCAGTCCGGGTAGATCGCACAAAACACCCCCAGCCCCTGCAGCTTTCCTCCTCACCACTCGCAGAGGGCCAGCCCGCTAGCTAATCTCTGCAGCAAGAGAAAAACCCCCGACGTACTCCATTTCTAGCAGTGTGTTCTAATGCTGAAATGGATTCCACAGAAAATTCAGAAGGGCTTTTAAAAACTGAAAGTGGCCCCGTTACAATGTGAGTAGTAGACTCCCATGCACAGGCATTCAGCGACGTGAGACTAAATTGCATCGGTGGATACTGGGTTTGGGGTGGGAAGAAGGGGCGTGGCCAGAGGACCTGGCTTTGCAGAGGAGCCCCTGCCTAGCACGCAGAGGGACTGCTGCTCTCAATCTTTTCCCATGTCCTCCGGCGTTATTTCTTGAACGACTATGTCCTGCAGCACGACAAGGTTCATGCACACATAAGTGTGCAGCCATGAGGTGCCTGCTCAGACTTTCACTTTTGTCTAATCTCTTCCATTCTGTCTTGTTTTTACAATGCTGATCTTGACCCACTATGTTGCTTTCGAACCCCACTAATATGTTGCCACCACAGACGGAATAAGGTCTGCTTATGATAAGTTTTTGGTTTTTTTTTTTTTTTAATTTATATATTTGTCAGACAGAGAGAGAGAGAGAGCACACAAGCAGGGGGAGTGGCAGGCAGAGGGGGAAGCAGACGCCCCGCTGAGCTTGGGTCTGGATCCTAGACCCTGGGATCAGATCATGACCTGAGCCAAAGATAGATGCTTAACAGACTGAGCCACCCAGGTGTCCAGATAAAGTGTCTTTTTTTTTTTAAATTGAGGTATTATTGACATTATTTTAGTTTCAGGCACACAACAAAATGATTTGGTATTTGTATATAATGTAAAATGGTCACTACAATCAGTCTAGATAGCTGCCATGGCCGCACATATTTACAAATTTATTTCCTGTGGTGAGAACTTTTAATATCTACCCTCTTAGCAATTTTCAAATATCCAATCGAGTATTGTTGCCCATGGTCACCGTGCTGTGCATTATAACCCGTGACTTATTTTGTAACTGGAAATTTGTACTTACTGACCCTCTTTACCCATCTAGTCAGCCAACTGCCTCCCACCCCCCTTCCCCCACCTCTGGCAACCACTGATCTGTTCTCTGCATCTATGAACTCATTTTGTTTTGTTTTGAAGTGAGATCATAGGGTATTTGTCTTTCTCTGACTTACTTCATTGAGGATAACACCCTCAAGGTCCATCCAAGTTGTTATAAATGGCAAGATTGGCTTTATTGGCTAGGAATATATATATATTGTGTGTGTGTGTGTATATACATATATATGTGTGTATATACACACACACACACGCGCATATATATATATGTGTGTGTGTGTGTGTGTGTGATTTTAGCTCCAGGCACATAACAAAATGATAGCTTCCATGGCGCTATCTTTTCTTTATCCATTCATCCATCTAGGGACTCTTAGGTAACTTTCATATCTTGGCTGTTGTAAATAATGTCGTAATGAGCACAAGAGTGCAGATATCTTTTTGAGTTAGTGTTTCCATTTCCTTCTCGAAAATAACCAGAAGTGTAATTGCTGAATCACATGGTAGCTCTGTTTCTAATTTTTCAGGACCCTCCATACTGTTTTCCACAGTGGCTGCACCAGTTTGCATTCCCACCAACAGTGCATGAAGGTTGTGTGTTTTCCCCACATCCTCGCCAACAACTGTTTTTTCTTGTATTGATTTTAGCCATTCTGACAGGTGTGAGGTGATACCTCATTGTAGTCTCATGGTGGCTTTCACTGGCATTTCCCTGATGATGAATGACCCTTAGTACCTTTTCACATACCTGTTGGCATCTGGATGTCTTCTTAACTTCTTAATGAGCAAGAACTGACTTGGTTTTTGATGCCTCATCTTTCTTCACTTTTTTGAAGGTTCTTTCCCTGTGTCATGATTCTCCCTCTACCTGCAGCACCCAATTGTCACGCCCACTCGTGAGAGAATGCCCATGGGTCCATGTGTAAACAACACCCTCTTACCAACTCCTAAAGTCTTTGTTCTGAAGTGGGGTTGGAGAAATGACCTCCTGAAACTTTTCACTTCATCTGAACACAATCGTGTCCAGAACCCAAGATATACAGCGTGAGGCTGAAACTCTTTCCAGACAACGCTCCAAAGCTCTTATGTCACAGCTTATGCCCTGCCTCACATTCTACAGAGAAAAGAAATGGATGGGAATATTCTCATTTTCCTGCCACCAATTCTACTGACTGCACCCCTCTCAGCATCCACACCGTGGGTGATCAGGTCTGGAATGATGGCAAAGCGCCCTTTCTCCATGCAAAGGCTGTTCCCATTCTCATCCTCGGGGCACCAGTCCTGATCCTCTTTGTGAATATTTTGCACCTGGGATTGTCTT
>NW_023200504.1:9276-11881 GCF_002007445.2 Ailuropoda melanoleuca
TTTTTTTTTAATGGAGTAACCAGGATGGAAATTTGCATAAATAGGTTATACTAACACAGGTACCGCATTTCTGTTTCAAAAAAGGAAATACAATGCAGACATGTTAGTGGAAATCATCAATGGGATGCCATATTTAGAATTTTATCGGTTTTATTATGGAAAATATGAGAGCGTAAGTGTAAGGAAAGGTAATAATAGTTCTATGGAAAATATGATCACTTTGCAAAAGGGAAGGAATTACTGTTAAACGGCTATCCCCTCTTTGATGAAATATTTAGAATGGCCAAAAGTCTTTGAAAGATACACACATTTGGTTCAATTTTCTTTCTAAATTTAGCTGCTGAATCTGTGCGCTTTGGTTCAGACACCCCAAAGGACATTTCTATGCCGTTTGAAAAACAGTAAAGAAGNGCTTTAGTTCAGACACCCCAAAGGACATTTCTATGCCATTTGAAAAACAGTAAAGAAGAAACAAAATATTAGAATGAAAAAAGAAAACTAAGCCCCCAGTCCGGGTAGGTCGCACAAAACACCCCCAGCCCCTGCAGGTTTCCTCCTCACCCCTCGCAGAGGGCCAGCCCGCTAGCTAATCTCTGCAGCAAGAGAAAAACCCCCGACGTACTCCATTTCTAGCAGTGTGTTCTAATGATGAAATGGATTCCACAGAAAATTCAGAAGGGCTTTTAAAAACTGAAAGTGGCCCCGTTACAACGTGAGGAGTAGACTCCCATGCACAGGCATTCAGTGACGTGAGACTAAATTGCATTGGTGGATACTGGGTTTGGGGTGGGAGGAAGGGGCATGGCCAGAGGACCTGGCTTTGGAGAAGAGCCTCTGCCTAGCATGCAGAGGGACTTGCTGCT
Source organism: Ailuropoda melanoleuca (assembly GCF_002007445.2). Taxonomy (NCBI): domain Eukaryota; kingdom Metazoa; phylum Chordata; class Mammalia; order Carnivora; family Ursidae; genus Ailuropoda; species Ailuropoda melanoleuca. Next base: position 10,140 of record NW_023200504.1, read on the forward strand.
CTCAATCTTTTCCCATGACCTCCGGCGGTATATCTTGAACGACTGTGTCCTGCAGCGCGACAAGGTTCATGCACACATAAGCGTGCAGCCATGAGGTGCCTGCTCAGACTTTCACTTTTGTCTAATCTCTTCCATTCTGTCTTGTTTTTACAATGCTGATCTTGACCCACTATGTTGCTTTCGAACCCCACTAATATGTTGCCACCACAGACGGAATAAGGTCTGCTTATGATAAGTTTTTGGTTTTTTTTTAAATTTATATATTTGTCAGACAGAGAGAGCACACAAGAAGGGGGAGTGGCAGGCAGAGGGAGAAGCAGACGCCGCACTGAGCTTGGGTCTGGATCCTAGACCCTGGGATCAGATCATGACCTGAGCCAAAGGTAGATGCTTAACAGACTGAGCCACCCAGGTGTCCAGATAAAGTGTCTTTTTTTTTTAATTGAGGTATTATTGACATTATTTTAGTTTCAGGCACACAATAAAATGATTTGGTATTTGTATATAATGTAAAATGGTCACTACAATCAGTCTAGATAGCTTCCATGGCCGCACATATTTACAAATTTATTTCCTGTGGTGAGAACTTTTAATATCTACCCTCTTAGCAATTTTCAAATATCCAATCGAGTATTGTTGCCCATGGTCACCGTGCTGTGCATTATACCCCGTGACTTATTTATTTTGTAACTGGAAATTTGTACTTACTGACCCTCTTTACCCATCTAGTCAGCCAACTGCCTCCCACCCCCCTTCCCCCACCTCTGGCAACCACTGATCTGTTCTCTGCATCTATGAACTCATTTTGTTTTGTTTTGAAGTGAGATCATAGGGTATTTGTCTTTCTCTGACTTACTTCATTGAGGATAACACCCTCAAGGTCCATCCAAGTTGTTATAAATGGCAAGATTGGCTTTATTGGCTAGGAATATATATATATTGTGTGTGTGTGTGTATATACATATATATGTGTGTATATACACACACACACACGCGCNCATATATATATGTATACACACACACACACATATATATATATGTGTGTGTGTGTGTGTGTGTGTGTAATTTTAGCTCCAGGCACATAACAAAATGATAGCTTCCATGGCGCTATCTTTTCTTTATCCATTCATCCATCTAGGGACTCTTAGGTAACTTTCATATCTTGGCTGTTGTAAATAATGTCGTAATGAGCACAAGAGTGCAGATATCTTTTTGAGTTAGTGTTTCCATTTCCTTCTCGAAAATAACCAGAAGTGTAATTGCTGAATCACATGGTAGCTCTGTTTCTAATTTTTCAGGACCCTCCATACTGTTTTCCACAGTGGCTGCACCAGTTTGCATTCCCACCAACAGTGCATGAAGGTTGTGTGTTTTCCCCACATCCTCGCCAACAACTGTTTTTTCTTGTATTGATTTTAGCCATTCTGACAGGTGTCAGGCGATGTCTCATGGTGGCTTTCACTGGCATTTCCCTGATGATGAATGACCCTTAGTACCTTTTCACATACCTGTTGGCATCTGGATGTCTTCTTAACTTCTTAATAAGCAAGAACTGACTTGGTTTTTGATGCCTCATCTTACTTCACTCTTTTGAAGGTTCTTTCCCTGTGTCATGATTCTCCCTCTACCTGCAGCACCCTATTGTCATGCCCACTCATGAGAGAATGCCCATGGGTCCATGTGTAAACAACACCCTCTTACCAACTCCTAAAGTCTTTGTTCTGATGTGGGGTTGGAGAAAT
>NW_023200505.1:0-23168 GCF_002007445.2 Ailuropoda melanoleuca
AGTTCTGAGAGGAATTTATAGTGATAAAGGCCTCCCTCAAGAAATAAGGAAAATCTCAAATAAACAATCTAACCTTACATCTAAAGATCTTAGGGTAAAAAAACAAAAAACAAAACAAAACAAAAAGAAACAATGCCCAAGTCAGTAGAAGAAAGGAAATAATAAAGATCAGAGAATAAATAAATGAACTAGAAACTAAAAAGAACAACAGAAAAGATCAATGAAAGCAAAAACTGGTTCTTTGAAAAGATAGACAAAATTGATAAACCTTTAGCAAGATTCCTCAAGAAAAAAAAAACAAGAGAGAGGCCCTAAATAAAATCAGAAATGAAAGCGAAGTAACAACAGACACCACAGAAGTGCAAAGGTTTATAAAAGACTGCTATGAAAAATGATATGCCAACAAACTGGACAACCTAGAAGAAAGGATAAATTCCTAGAAACATACAATCTTCCAAAACAGAAATTTCAAAGAAATAGAAAATCTGAACAGACCAATACTGGTAATGAAATTGAATCAATAATCAGAAAATTCCAACAAACAAAAGTCCAGGACCAGATGAATTTACAAGTAAATTCTATGAAGCATTTTATTCTCCAAGCTGGTCCAAAAAAATATGAGGAAGGAAAGCTTCCAGATATATTCTACGAAGTCAGCATTACCCAGACACCAAAACCAGACAAGGGCACTGCTAAATAAAACTACAGGCCAATATCTCTGATGAACATAGAGTAAAAATTCTCAACAAAATATTAGCAAACCACAGTCAACAATACATTACAAGGATCATTCACCATGATCTAGTGGGATTCATTCTGGGGATGCAAGGATGACTCAACATTCGCAAATGAATCTGTGATATACCACGTTAACAAAATGAAGGATAAAAAATCATATGATCATCTCAATACATGTAAAAAAAAAAGCATTTGACAAAATTCAAGATTTGTTTATGATAAAAACTCTCAACAAAGTGGGTTTAGAGGGGACATATCTCAACATATAAAGGCCATATATGAAAAATCCACAGCTAACATTATACTCCATGGTGAAAACCTGAGAGCTTTTCCTAGAAGATAAGGATGTCCACTTTTACCACTTTCATTCCACATAGTACTGGAAGTCCTAGCCACAGCAATCAGACAGGAAAAAGAAATAAAAGGCATCCAAGTTGATAAGGAATAAGTAAAAACATTATATGTAGATATATAGAAAACCCTAATGACTCTACCAAAAAAAAAAAAAACCTATTAGAATAAATGAATTCAGTAAAGTTGAAGGATACAGAATTAATACAGAGATATGTTGCATTCCTGCACACTGATAATGAAGAAGCAGAAAGAGAAATGAAGAAAAAATTCCATTTACAGCTGCACCAAAAAGAATAAAATAACTAGGAATAAACCTAACCAAGAAAGTGAAAGACCTGTACTCTGAAAACTACAAAACTGATGAAATAAAGACAACACAAAAAAATGAAAAGTACATATAATGCTCATGAATTGGAAGAATAGTGAATGCCCAAACTACACAAAGCAATATATAGATTCAATGCAATCCCCATCAAAATACCAATAATATTTTCCACAGAACTAGAATATATAATCCTAAAATTTGTATGGAACCAAAAAAGACACAAAAGAGACATAAAAAAAATCACCAAAATAGTCTTGAGAAAAAAAGGAACAAAGCTGGGGGTATCACAATCCCAGATTTCCAGATACACTACAAAGCTATAATAATCAAAACAATATGGTATTGGCAAAAAAACAGACTAGAGAGTGCAGGAATAAACCCATGTTTATATGGTCAATTAATCTGTAAGAAGGCAAGAATATACATGGGCAAAAAGACAGTTTCTTCAGTGAATGGTGTTGAGAAAACTGGACAGCTACATGCAAAAGAAGGAAACTGGACCACTTTCTTACACCATACTGATAAATAAACTCAAAGTGGATTAGAGACCTAAGTGTGAGACCTGAAACCATAAAACTCCTATAAGAAAACACAGGCAATAATCTCTTTGATGTTGGCCTTAGCTACATTTCCCCAGATATGTCTTTCCAGTCAAGGGAAACAAAAGGAAAAGTAAACTATTGGTACTACACCAAAATAAAAGCTTTTGCACAGCCAAGGAAAGCATCAACAAAATGAAAAGGCAAACTCACTGAATGGAAAAGATATTTGTAAATGATATATCCAACAAGGGGTTAAAATCCAAACTATATAAAGAACTTCTACAACTCAACACACACACACACACACACACACACACACGCACACACACACACAATACAACTATAAAATGGGCAGAGAACTTGAATAGACATTTTTTCCAAAGAAGACATATAAATGGCCAACAGACACGTGAAAAGATGCTCAACATCACTCATCATCAGGGACATGCAAATCAAAACCACAATGAGATATTGCCTTACACCTGTCATAACGGATAGAATCATAAACACAAGTAATAACAAGCGTTAGCAAGGATGCGAGAAAAAAGAACCCTCATAAGCTGTTGGTAGAAATGCAAACTGGTGCAGCCACTGTGGAGAACAGTATGGAGGGTCCTCAAAAAATTAAAACTAGAATTACCATATGATCCAGTAATTTCACTACCGGTTATTTACCCGAAAAAACAAAAACACTAATTTGAAAAGATATATGCACCTGTTCACTGTAGCATTATTTACAATATTCAACATGGATGGACCTAGAAGGTATTATGTTAAGTGAAATAAGTCAGTCAGAGAAAGACAAATACTATCTGATTTCACTCATATGTAGAATCTAAAAAACAAAAGAAACAAACAAACAAAAACAAGAAGCAGAATCAGACCCATAAATACCGAGCACAAACTGATGGTTGCCAGAGGGGAAAGGGATTTGGGATGGGAAAAATGGGTGGGGGGGAGTGGGATTACAGCTATACAATGAATGAGTCACGGGATGGAAGGCACAACATAGGGAACACAGTCACGGATACCGTCACAGTCACAGCGTTGTGTGGGGCAGGTGGTAGCTGGACCCTATCCTGTGTTGCACTTGCGGTGAGCGTAGCATTTGGCAGACAGAGTTGTCAAATCGCTATTTTGCAGACCTAAAACTAATGTAACACTGTGTGTCAACTACACTTCAATAAAGAATTTACTTATAAGTACTGTTTTAAATTTTAGAAAATTAGAAATGAAAGTTGGACCTTCAATAGTAAAAGCAAAACAGAACGGACACTACCTGAATGCGCCATGATTACAGGGAAATGTGGGAATTGTGGTACCTCCCCACATTCCCTATTATGAAAAACACTGAAGTTGCTTCATACACTGATTTGGAAGAGGACGTGCAATACGTAAACTCAGAATCAAGTTACATGATGCACACAGAAACATGACACTGTCGGGTTGTCTGTTCGTCTGGGTTACTCTAACAAAATACTCCTGACCGGGTGGCTGACAGACAACGTCAATTCCTGTCTCCCTGTTCTGGAGCCTGGGAAGTCCTAGATAACCATCCTGATCATGTTCTCAGGGGGCCTCTTTCTGGCTCATAGCTGGTCGGTTCTTGCTGCGCCCTCCCGTACCTGGCAGGAGGAGCAAGGGATCTCCCCAGAGTTTTTATAAAAGCATTCGCGAGGGCTCAGCCCTCAGGACCTAACTACTTCCCAAAGGCCTTACTTCCTCATACCATCACCCTTGGGGTTAGGACTCAACATATGAATGGGAGGGAGGCACAAACATTCAGACCACAGCAGGAGTCTGCAGATCTTAAGGGTAGATAATCAGGGAACTATTTCTCCCTGATCTGAGGACAAGAGAATGCCTCTACCTCATACCAACGATCTTCCTTGTAAGGCCAACAATCAAAACAGAGAAAGAAGAAACATTTCTTCCTTAGAATATCTGTCCCTAGACTAGACCAGACCCCTCCGCTTCCAAGGCTGCTAAGCAAAGGCTGTGCTCAGCTGCTTCCCCACAGCAGAACAGCAAGGGTTTGGTAAATGGGCGTGCAGAGGAATGCACAGTGAAGGAAGCGCACCTGCTCCCTTCCCCCAACACTCCTTTCCACTCCGCACATCCCTCAAGTTCCCAGTGCTGCTGGGAAGACAGCGGGCCACCTGGAGTCCAGCTGACCTGGCCCAGAGGGAGTTCTCCAAAAGTCTTAGGATCAGAAAACAGAATAGGGAGGGGCAGTGCACACCAGTGCCTCCTAACCGTCAGACGCGGCCTTGTGTTTCAGAGCCCCTGGAACCGATCTTGGCACCTCCAAGTCTAACAGGCAGGTAAGGTGGCCCAGCCTGGCCTGGCTCTGGAAAGCCTGTTCTCTGGGATGTCGATCTGACATCTGCAAATAATTATTTTTATTGCACCATTAATTATTCACAACACAGAAATGAACCCAGAGAGACACAATAAACCAGGGTAACGTGAGTGCCTTAGAAGACACTTCAACACTCCAATGGGAGACTCAGGAATAGGGCCTGAAATGGCCCGGTCAAAAACACTAGCAAGAAAAGAGCAGTTCTAGAAGGAACGGCCTCTACCCGCGCTGCCCAAGCCTGGGCACATGCTGCTGCTAGGTAAGCCATGGACCCGTGACCTCCCGGACGGCAGGTCCTGGCCCCCTCATCTTTATTTCCCACGGTCCCTCCCCTCACTCCCTCCTCCTTAGTGGTGGTGCGGAAATAACAGGTACTCCATAAATGTTAGAAGGACTGACTCATGACCATCACTCACAATGCACAATGCACTCATTCACTATCTTTCATGTATCCTATCTTCCTTCTGTATTTGACCAAAACGCTTTCCATCCACATGTTCCATTCCATTCTCTTCTTGGAGCTCGGCATGGTGTGGATTCCCTTGAGTCTCCGTGGGGCTGACTTCTGAGAAATTTCCCCGCATTGTCTCCGTCAATGGTACTTAGATCTGAACCCAAAGCTAAAATAAGTGAGCAAACAGAACATCTACAATTCAAATGCTCTGTATCTCTGTTCCAGCCTGGTGGCAGCCATAGATGTGACCAGTTAGGCAAAAGGCCCTCGAAGAAGCTACAGGCCCAGGTGAATGGCTTAAACTCTCCTGTTGCCAATTATTTCATTTGTAAAACTAGGTGAATGGTTTTAAGGTGTTCTTAGTATTCTAAGAAAATACAGATAAATCTAGGACCACCTTTGGGGTCAAACCTTTCCCACCTGCCAACTCTCCAGAGGGCCTCTAGGTTATCTCACTTCAAAGTCACATGTCTAGTTAAGAAGGCACAACAACCCACTTCTAACCTACACTCTATTTTCTGGAAAGAATTACTAAATTCATTTCTATTCATCAAGAACAGGAAATATGCACATCTAAACCACAAGCTTTCCTCTGGCTTGTTTAAAATCACTTGAAAAAAGTCATTGTCTGAACTAACATCCATGTACCTGACTGTCGCAAAGCATCAGCTCAGCACCTAGGAAGATGCCTTAGGAACCTCAAAATCTGAATCAGTGAGTGGTCACAGGCTCCTGGATCCCCCCACCAGCTGACTGTGTGATTGACATCTTCTTCCTACTGTTGTGTCAATACTAAGACCCGCGGAAGAAAGACAACTCACTCCTCTGAAAGAAAATATGAGGTGGTTGTTTTGTATTTGGCAAGAAGGGTGGACCCTAAATGAGCTAAAAGCCATCCCACATCTGCAGGCTTGTTTCTGCTACAATTCATAAGCCTACTTGGTCATTCATCTTTTATTTACTACACTCTACATTGTTTTGCACAGACAGCTGGAGGGTGTCACAGAATAAGCAGGATGAGACCCTGCAGACTACTTAGCTTAGGAAACGGGCCCAGAAAGTTTAGGAGATTTGCCCATGATCACACAGCAACCTAATGGCAAGCAGGACTAGAGAGGGTCTTGACTTCCTGTCCCTAAAACGTCTTCCATCACTAAAGACGGACGGTGACTCACTCTGGCCCTCCCCAAGAGTGAGGCCACCATTTGTTTTGGTTACTAAATGTGCACTGAATGCCTTCTGTGTCAGGCCCTGTGTTAGCACAGAGACATGAAAGTCAGCAAGACAGAACTCGTGTGCTCCACAGACTTCCAGTCCAGGGAGGAGACAATGGGTGCTTTACTCTGGCAACAGTTAAGTGTCACGATGATGGAACATGGGACCAAAGGACCAGAGAAGGAGACACGCCCCTCAGCTGAAACAGAGATAAAGGAAGAGAGGCCATTATCAGAAGCTTTCTGGAGGAGATCATACATATAACAACCTTAGAGCAGGCACTGCACAGAGTAAGCACTCAATACATGTTAGCTCTTGTCATTTTTAGTCTTTGAATTATAATTAATTCTGTCACAATTTCCCTGACACGGTGGAGGGCCCAGTTTCAGCGGCAGTCTAGGAAAACTCAGGGACACACTGCTTTGTCTTGGTCTGAGGAAGGCGTGGAAACATGGGTGGATCTTGGTGACCACTAGAGAGCGAGCCAGAACCAGGGGTCCCGCCAGCCCTCCAGGTGACGTTCTTCCACCACTGTCAACTTTGGAGAAGGCCTTGAGGTCCCTGGCCCCACACCTGGAAACTCACCCATCTACGTGCCCATCATAGACTCAGCACTGGAACATGTTCCCCCTGCTTCTCCCTCCCATGCCATCTCCCACCTCCACCCTTGAAGATACATGTCCATTCACGGATGGTGGCTGTGGGCAAGAGTCTCTGGGACCAGCCTCAGGCTGCAAATCTTAGCAGAAAGGATGACACTTGTTGTAGAGAGGGGAGACACCGCTCCTGGTCTGAGCACCCACCTACCATCCCCCGCCCAGGAAGGGGTCAGTTATGGGGCCATGGTGCTACCCACTCAGGCACCAAGGGCACCCTGGGCCTACCTCTGGATACTGGAGCCAGGCTGGGAAGGGCCCTTCTGAGATCACCAAGAGCATGCCCCATAGTGAGCCAGACTCATCCAGTCCTCCTGTTTCTCGGGGTGGCGATCCTTGTCCATGAAGTCAGGGGTCCAACCTGTCATCTATGGACACAGACCCCCGACCCTCCAAGCCATAACGCAACTACATACAAGGGATGATACACACATTACGAACAGGCACAGCAGTATCTACCGTGACTGCGACGGAATGTGGTCATTACCGTGACTACAGCTACTTTATAACAGGAGAACGAAGGCCTAGAGGCCACGTGATCTGCCGAGTTGCTCAGTGGGTGATAGCAGGCGAGCCCAGAACTACCTCCTGCCCTTCATGGCTGCCCTTTGCACACTCAGGAGTACTGGGCGCACTGCCCGAGACAGGCCAGCTGATCGCAGTCACCGGACAAGGCACAAGGAACTCAGCACTTCCTGTAGCTTCCTGAGCCTCACGGTGAGCTCCAGGGTGTGAGGCTGCATTTAGATAAATGCCACCTTTGATTGCAGTACTTTCTGGACTCCAAACAAACAGGGAGGAAAGAGTGCTCCCTCGGATCTGTGTGGCCCTGTGCCTGCCACAGCCCTGGGACGGGCTCCTCGGCAAGGTCCTTCTCTTATCTTCCCATCTCGTGCCTCCTACAGATCACATCGTGTTCTAAGCTGTGTAGACAAAGGGGGTTGAATGAGCAAGTCCTTGGTAGAAGAACAATTCAGGTGGAGAATGAAAGTGAAGGAACCCAATTTGGTGAGGCCACGTGACCACCCAGCTATTTTTAAATCATACTGTTGCTAGGAGGAGATACTAGGAAGCTCTGAACCAAAGTATAAAAAAGGCACGTTTTAATTAAAGGCTTTTGAAAGGGCAGCCGATAGATAAGAAAGAAAGGTAGTAGAGTGAAGGGTAGGGGGAAAGGAAAAAAGAATTTGAAACGTGTTGTTCCTCTGTATTTCAAAGGGACTTTTTCTTCAAAAATAAGGAGAACATTTTGTTTGTACATATATGTATGCAGGCTTCCAGCTCAATAGAGGTTAAAAAAAAAACCAATGAAAGAAATTTAAAAAACTGACTGAAGGGAAAGGGCAGTGAGAGGAAGATAATTTAGCATAAATAAATCCAAACAGACGATGGTGATTTTGTACATCTAGGTGGCTACAGTGGAAGCCTGATTATCTTTAAAAACTAGCCTCTATTAGCTTGGTAACTTTAATGCTGGAATAAAATTCAGGGACATGCAGAGAAGCAGGAAAAGTAGGAGCACTGTCCTGGATTTCTGGTGAGACAAATGAAATTAGATTTCGAATATAAGAACGAAATCTTTAAAACACGTTTGAAACTAGATGTTCTCTCCCAAATGCATTCCATGGTAAATTATAGGNTAATGCATTCCATGGTAAATTTTAGGCACAAAACTGAGGTATCGTTTGGAATATATTTTCTGCAGGGAAAAAAATCCTGTCACAGAATGAGGACGCCATCTTGAGTCAACACAACTCTAAGAAATTATCTGTTCTGAAGAACCTCATCTAAAGCACTTTACCCAGAAGAAATGAAAGGCAGGACATACCAGAAGTGTATCTTTAAAGTGAGATCTGTTAATTGATGGGTTTTAAGTGCAATGTCAAAGGTGCCCCGTCACACATCAGCATCCCACAGCTCCCTGAGAAACAGGTGCCCTCTCTGCCTCCAGCACCGTCTCCCAGCCACATGCACACACACGCGTGCACGCACGCGCACACGCAGCGTGTGGGGACCCAGCCGAGCCCCTGGCGCAGCGGCTGCATATGACCCCTGTGCAGTGAAGCGGGTCCGCTCTCACAGCGCATGGTGTGGCCTGGAAGTGAGATCTGCATGTCCAGGCTCCCGCTGAGGGGAGCTCAGCCCTAAGCACCAGCACCTGTGCCGCGTCCATGGGAAGCACGACAGCGCTGACTGCAGGGACGGCAGAGTTGCCCCCACGTCTGGACAGACCCGAGTGGTTCGGCTTCGGCTCGGGATCGTCCTGGGCAGATCACCTGCGCAGCACATCTGTCCTCCAAGAGCCTGCACGCGGATACAGTGCAACACACTGCGGCCACTTCCCCTCCCCCCTTGCATAACTACGCTCCTCCTGCAACGGGACGCAGAGCGGCGAGCCGACCTGGCAGGGGCAGCGAGCGGGGAGCCGAGCTGGTGGAAGGCCGAGCCTGTGCCAGCACGGAGGGGATGCCACACGGCCTGGGGCGTGTGTACGTGTCTGCCGACGATTTCAGTGCCAACAACACACCGCGCAGGCGGCACACCCAGGTCCACGCTCACGCTCACGCCCACTGAGATCAGGTAGAAAGGCCAGGAAAGAGGAGAGCTGAGCGGCCCGAAGATCAGCAGCTGGACAAGGGCAGCACCATCATCACAGTGTGAAGCTACCAAGTGCTACTGAACTGCTCGCTTCCAAGCGGTGAGGTTGGTTACTCGGATTTCACCTCGATTAAAAAGAAAGTCATAGAGCAAATATCTGAGCGCTGATCTTCTGGACCTTGCAGCACTTACAGTCTACGATTAAGGAGAAAGTGCCAGAGGGGCGCCTGGGGGGCTCTGTCGGTGAGGCGGCAGCCTGCTGCTCGGGTCCTGGTCCTGAGACCCGCGGATCGAGCCCCGCATCGGGCTCCCTGCTCGGGGGGCAGACTGCGTGTCCCTCCGCCTGCTCCCCTGCCCCCCGCCCCGTGCTCTCTGGTCTCTCAAATAAATAAATAAAATATTTAAAAAGGGAAAAAAAAAAGAAAAAGAAAAGGTGTGAGAACACGGGACCTAAAAACAGAGAGAAGGAAGCGGGTAGGAAATCCAGGTGCAAACCTGGCAGTGAACGCCCGGCGCCACGCAGTGCGTCAAGCAGCGGGGAAACGGGCCTTTGGGCGCGTCCCGGCAGTGCACACAGGCCGCACAGACACACAGTCCCAGCATGACGCGCAGGCCACACAGATACACAGTCCTGGCAGCGCACACAGGCCACGCACACAGTCCCGGCATCACACGCAGGCCACGCAGACACACAGTCCTGGCAGCGCACACAGGCCACGCACACAGTCCCAGCATCACACGCAGGCCACGCAGACACAGTCCCGGCAGCGCACACAGGCCACACAGACACACAGTCTCCGCAGCGCACACAGACACACAGTCCCGGCATCACGCGCAGGCCACACACACAGTCCCCGCAGCACGCGCAGGCCACACACACAGTCCCGGCACCGTGCACAAGCCACACAGGCCACGCAGACACACAGTCCCGGCAGCGCGCGCAGGCCACACACACAGTCCCGGCGGCGCTCACAGGCCACATACCGCGGGAAGACCCCCCAAGATGCCCTATCAGAGCCCAAACAAGGAGGAGCAAGGGCTCCTGAAGGAAGACTTCCCAGCCAGCGAAAAGCCTGCCAGCCAGGGAACTAGCAGCACTGCAGGCCGCCTGTAGGGTCCGCGTCAGCCGACAGGAGGGACTGAACACAAAGGTGCCCACTCAGCTTTCGTGGAGGTCCGCTGGCTGCCAGGCACGTCTTAGGCATCAGGAATTCAAATATTCAGACGTCACAGTCCCGGCCCTCAGGGCACTCACAATAAAGAAAGAAGATAAAACCAGACAAATATCTTGGAAATCTAGTGTTTAAAGGTGGCTAAGAATTTGGACTTTGTTCCTGACGTTTTTAAGCAGGAAAGTGACACGAAAATCTCAGTAATTTAGAAAGAAGTGAGAATTTGATGAGAGAAGGGAATGAAAGAGGGCCCACTGGAAAGCCATCTCTATATTCATTGCAAACCCTATCAAAACCCCAATGGCATTTTTTGCAGAAATAGAAAAAACAATCCTAAAATTTGCAATAAACAAGAGATCGGGAATAGCCAAAGAAATCCTGAGAAAGAACAAACCTGGATGCATCATACTTCCTGATTTCAAACTATACCATAAAGATACAGTAATGAAAACAGTATGGTACTAGCATAAAAACAGACACATTGACCATAGGAACAGAATACAGAGCCTGGACATAAGCTCCCCATATACAGTCAACTAATAGTTCATAAGGGAGCCAATGCTCAGTGCAAAAAGAATGGCGTCTTCAACAAATGGTGCTGGGAAACCTGAAGAAATGCTGTAGAGCAATAAAACTGGATTTCTATCTCACAGCACTCATAAAAATTAATTTGGAATGGATCAAGGACTTATAACACCTGATAAACTAAAAATCCTTGAAGAAAATATAGGGAAGAAGCTCCTTGACATTTGTCCTTGCAATGATTTTTTTGGATCTGACACCAAAAGCACAAACAACAAAAGCAAACATCAATCAAAAGGGCTACACTACATCAAACTGAAAAGCTACTATAAGCAAAAGGAACAATCAACAAAATGAAAAGGCAACATATGGAAGGGGAGAAAAGATGTGTAAACCACTTATCAGATAAAGGGTTAATATCCAAAATATACAAGGAACTCATACAACTCAATAGGGGGAAATAACTAATAATAATCTGATTAAAACGGGCAGAAGAACTGAATAGACAGTTTTCCAAAGAAGACAAACAAATGGCCAACAAGTACATGAAAAAGTGCTCAACACCACTCATCCTCAGGGAAATGCAAATCAAAACCACACACAGGTACCACCTCACACCGGTTAAAATAACTATCATCAAAAAGATAAGAGATAATAACTGTCAGTCATGCTATGGAGACAAGGGAACCCCGTGCACAGCTGGAATTGTGAGCTGGTATAGCCACTATGGAAAACAGCATGGAGAGTCCTCAAAAAATTAAAAATAAAATTACAATATATAATCCAGCAATCCCACTGGTCACTAAACATGCAAAGGAAATGCAAAGAGGGTCTTAAAGAGATATTCTGCACTCCTGTGTTCACTGAGGCATTATTATTATTCACAATAGCTAGGATATTGAAGCAACCTAAATGTCCATCAACAGATGAATAGATTAAAAAGATGTAATGCACACATAAAATGAGATATTAATCACCCACAGGAAAGAGGGAGATTCTGCCATTTGTAACAAAATGGATATACCTCGAGGGCATGGCAAGTGAAGTAAGTCAGAAAAAGACACTACATGATCTCACTTATATGTGGAATCTGAAAAAGTCAAACTCATAGAAGACTAGAGTGGTGGGTACCAGAGCCCAGGGGAAGGGGGGGAGAAACGAAGAGACATGGGTCAGAGAGTAAAAACTTCCAGTTACAAGATGAATAAGTTCTGGGGATGTCATGTACAGCATGGTTATGGTAGGTAACACTACTGCATTACAGACTTTAAAGTTGCTAAGAGAGTCAATCTAAGTGTTCTCACCACAAAAAAAGAAACGGCAATTATGGGATATAATGGAGATGTTAGCTAAAGCTATAGTGGGAATCATTCTGCAATATATATCAAATCAACATGTTGTACACCTTAAATTTACATAATGTTATACATCAGTTATGTCTCAATAAAGCTGGATAAAACAGAAGTATATGCAATGCTTCAGAAGAGCATTAACACAGGTGTGGATTCAGGTGAAGGCAGTGGGAACGGAGAGATCAGAGGTCAGATCAGGAAGACTTGTGTGTATGGCCGGGGGTTTTCAAGCGGCTATGGCGTTAAATGATACTGATTCAGTAAGGGGCACAGGACAATGCCTAGGCTATAGTAAATCCTCAATGTTACTATTATACCTTTTTATATTAGCTTCAGCACTCTAATAATAGAGTGACTTTACTTTCTAATGTTTGGAACCCCCCTCACCACTGGCAAAGGGAGGTGAGAGGAAACCAAACCAGCAGACAAACCACACTAAAGACACGAACAGGGCTTGTCTCTGTGCTCTCCATCAATACAAAAAAACAAACAAACAAACAAACAAAACCTTTCCAAATATGGAGGGAATAAGTAAATGAATAAAGTAACAAACAAGTAAACACAAGACCACAATAACCTCCAACTCCCAAACTCTAAAACACCAAGAAATGGGAGCACCTGGGCGGCTCAGTGGGTTAGGTGACCAACTCTTGATATCGGCTCAGGTCATGATCTCAGGGTCCTGACACTCAGCTTGCCTCAGGCTTCACACTCATCAAAGAGTCTGCTTGGCATTCTCTCTCTCTCTGCCCCTCTGCCCTGCCCCCCCACGCTCTCCTGCTCACTTACAGGCATGCTCTCTCTTTCTCTAAAATAACTAACTAACTAACTAAATAACTAAATAAATAAATATTTTTTTAAAAACACCAGGAAATGATTCATCAGCTCATCTACAAAACAATGTGAAAAAGATCTATTTTCAGGAGTGCCTGGTTGGCTCAGCCAGTTAAGCGTCCAACTCTTGATTTTGGCTCGGGTAGTGAGATCGAGCCTCATGCCGGGCTCTGTGCTAGGCATGGAGGATGCTAAGGGTTCTCCCTCTCCCTCCCTCCTCCTCCCCAATCCCCTTGCGGCACACTCTCTCTAAAACAAACAAAACCACAAAAGTTTACCAAGGAATATACATTGTTCTAAGAACCAAAATATTTTATCTCCATGCTACCCCATAACCATGTTTCTTGAAGCTGACAACTCTGTAATTAAAGTCCTTATGCTGCTGCTTTATTTTCCAAGTGGGTTTTATCTTTTTGCAGCTGCAGAGGCCTTCTGCCAGGACTCCGCAATGTGGGGCATTAGGGACCCCTGCTTGTCAGTATGTTTCCACTCACAGGCAGGCAACTTTCTCCTCCTAATCTGGTCTCTTTCAGATCAAAAATTAAGCAAGAATGGCAGGTAATAAAAACGTACATCTTGGCCAATTAAGAAATAACATTCTTTGCTACTGTCACGTATTTCCTGTCCAATCTCTCTATATGCTAAAATGTAGAGTGTTTCTGCTCTAATACAATTATATACGTTACTGAAAGATCTCAGGTTTTACAAGGGGGGGGCGCCTGGGTGCCTGTCACTAAGCGTCTGCCTTCGGCTCAGGTCATGATCCCAGGGTCCTGGGATCGAGCCCCGCATCGGGCTCCCTGCTCAGCGGGAAGCCTGCTTCTCCCTCTCCCACTCCCCCTGCTTGTGGAATTCCCTCTTTCGCTGTCTCTCTCTGTCAAATACATAAATAAAATAAAATAAAAATTTACTACCAAAAATAACAGTTTCAGAAAAAATTAGCTTGGGGCATTCCTCTCAAAACCTATGAAACTTCAAAACACAATAAAAAAATAATAATTGATAACCTGGAGAGTTCATCTGACCACCTATGCAGGTGGTCAGCACAGCCAGTGGCTAACTCAGCCAACTAAAAAACAAAACAAAACATAAAAACCACAGGGGTAAAATACAATAATGCTTTAATGAGAGTAACACTGGCAGGCACCCAGGCAGTGCTCGGAGCCAAGGGCCATGAGAGGCTGGCTGTCCCTGACTAGGGAGGGGCCCAGGGCCAGGTGATCTTTCCAATCACTGCCAACACACACACACACACAGTCACAGCAACTGACCTTAGAACGTTTTCCCATCTGGCTCAAGTTCAGAATTCTACTCCCCCTACACTAGCTCCCTTTGCTTAGGAAATTTGTATAGACCGACATAACTCTGGCCCTGCTCAGACACCTTGGCCTTTTGACCAATTATGTATGAGTGGACACGTATCCCAGAACAAGGCAGCTGGTATTTCGTGCTGCCCTCGAAGGCAGTGGCGAGCAGGCTAAGCGTCCTCAGACAGGTGGCCCACACATCTGTGAGCAGAGGCAGGTGAGACCAAGGGCACGGGCCTCCCCAAATCTTATAACCAGTCCTGTCACCTACGAAAGAAATAATTCCCAGAGAAGGATATGACCACAGACTCAAACCAACAGAAAAATGCAAATACTTACATATAATATGTTGGATAGAGTCCTTCAAAATACCAGCAATGTTTTTTGGCCTCTGTGCACTGAAAACAGAAGAAAAACTTTGTCAGTGGAAAGTCACCTGCACATTGTTAAAAAGATCTGACAAAAGCCACAAGGATGGATGAACTGATAGACCTCGAAGTGTGCAGAGCAGAGGGTGGGGGAGACAAAGAATCAGAGGGAGATCCACCCCCACGACAACTTTTTTTAAAAAAGATTTTTTAAATTTATTTATTTGAGAGAGAGTGAAAGCATAAGCAGGGGAAGGGACAGAGGGGGAGGGAGAAGCAAACTCCCCACTGAGCAGGGAGCCAGATGCGGGACTGGACCCCAGGACCCCAGGATCATGACCTGAGCCGAAGGCAGACGCTTCACCGACTGAGCCACCCAGGTGTCCCCACAATGACTTTTTAATTTCTTTAATTTTTTAAAAGGAAAGAAAACATAGGAAAGCATTTATTTCCCTATAATTTTTCTAGTCTTTTATTTCTGTAAATATATGGGCATTAAAAAGGTAAACTAAAGACAATCCATTTTTTAAAATTCATACGGTACCCTAGTTCAAATATCTAAAATATGCTAAAAATAAAATATTACAAATATTTCCATTTCCCTCCAACTTTCATTTTTGAAAGGTATTTCCCACATTTTTAACATTTCTAGATCTTTATATTTCAGAGTATTCCAAAAGNTAACATTTCTAGATCTTTATATTTCAGAGTATTCCAAAAGTTAAATTCAATCACTGATCTCCCGGTGGGGGTCTCCATCTGCCAGACTTTGTAAATCAGGCTTCACTTTCCAGCGTCAGCGGCTCCCCCTGCCCTCAGTCCCAGGGAGGAGACGTGGAGGAGGACAAGGAAAGATAACAGGAGTCTCCCTGGTGCTGTCAAAGGAAGTCTGACACATGCATGGAGGACGGAGCAGGGGTAATGCTACCCTGGTGGACTGACCACCTCACAGGCCCCCAGCAACTGAGAGTAAGGGCACCAAGTGCTGCGTGAGAGCTCCAAGCAGAAATACTCTTAGGTACCCGAGCAAGATTTTTCTGAAATTCTTTCCCTTGTGCTATCATTTTTTTTAAATTCACAACTTCCCACATTCATGATGCAGTTCATTGGACCCTATGTATAAACAACTTCAAAATATTATAGTGCAAAGCTACCAGTAGGCAGGAAAACAAGGAAAGGCATATTGAAAACTAAGCTTTCTGTGGGCAAGGCAGGGGCTGTCTCACCCACCCCCCAGCCCCGGGGCATCCCTCCTCTGCCTTTCCCAGTGCCCTCTTGCAACAGTGCTCCTGACAGCTATACGGAAGTTTCAGAAACAGGCCCCAACTCCAGAGCACAGTGCCAAGGAAAAGGTGAATGCAAATATTATGTTACACCAGCTAACTCAGGTTATGAAAAGAGTGTGAAACACTAGGTTGTTTAAAATGTGCTTTAGGGCACTCAGAGGCACACTCAGGCAGCCTGAAGTGACCCAGTTTTACTAATGGAAAATGAGTTTAATTTAGACTGTGTTAGTTCCTGCCCAGTTCAAGAAATGAAGTTCAGACAGCCGAAGAAATCAATTTATTTTGGCAAGGAAGAGCAATTTCAGGTCTCTGCCCTAAATTACAATTCATTTCACTAGAGTCCTTGTTCTTCCAGGTAGCATGTTAAATGTTTCTTCTTTATTCTCATCACGGCTGGAGACAGGCACACTTTCTTTGACCCTGACACCCAGCTCTCCCCACACTGTCCTATGACTGCAGGACGGCAGAGAGAGAAGCAGACCAAGACACCAGACCCTGCTCCTAGGTCGCCAGGGACAGGCTGACTGGCTCTGGGTAAGGCAGCGCTCCCCGACCTCCATGCCAGCAGCCTGCGTGCTGTGGACATGCCATACACAGAGGCGTGTGTGGCTCTGGGGGACTCTACAGGAGTGCACATGAGCTCCAGAACTACAGCAGGCTATAGGAAAGCACAGCACAACTCCCAGACACCCCTGTGGGGAGCCTGCTCCTGGCTCCCTCTGCCGCTCCTCCTGCTTGTGCTCTCTCACACCTGCTCTCCCTCTCAAATAAATAAAATCTTAAAAAATAAAAAAAAAATTATGGTCACACTTCCTGAAACAGAAAACACCTTTAGAACTGAGCTACCTACCACTAAAACATAGTTTTATTTTATGGTTACTTAAACTAGTCTACACTTTTGAAATTTGCCAATATCCAGACAACTTGTCATTATTTTTGATAGCTGGACTTTTACAACAGCTTTCTTGTAAGGAATGTTTACACTGTACTAACACACACATATTATACTTCACTAAAATTAAAATGGGGTATCATTCCATGTTATAGCTAGCTAATAGGAAGAACACAGAGTCACATGTTTCCTTACACTCGAACACGAACGAAGTCTAAGAAGTCCTGGTAATTTTCATTGTTGAACCTCTTCTTCACTAAGTGTTTGTTAACTGAACCCCAGGGTCAAAGTCAGCTTGCGCACCAATCCAAGAGCCTGAGAGTAAGACTGAAGATTAGGTTCCAGAGGACAGGAGGTGGACAGGAAGATCCCTGCTACCAACCACCCACGGTTGAGAGCCAGATTCTGCCAAGTGGAAGTCTACGGGCAAACCCTATCAATTCCAATCCCCAAATGTAGCATAAGCGCTAGGATTCAGGGTGGAGCCAGAGAGCTGGAGCTTTGGACACACAGTCAAAATGGGAGTTTGTGCGGGATGAGTAAGGGGAGCTTCCAGAGCATTCCCAAATAGTGGTGGGCTCTCAGAAGTGACCTCATGAGCAGGCAGAGGGGTGGTATGGGCTGAGGCAGAAGAAAGGCACGGTGCTAGGGTCCACTGGAAAAAACACCCCAGTCAAGGGGAATGAGGGGAATGGATGGATCCGTCCCAAAGAAGAAAAATGAATCAAAACCTAGAGAGCTGGGTTCTCATGCTAAGAACATACCAGCCATGGTGCCAGTCAGTGTGGACCTCAGCCTTGTATTTTTAAAACAGGACAGACTCCCTTCCGTGCAGAATTTGTAACATGGCTTTATAAAGTAACTGAGATTGAATGCATCAAAAGCCTGGCCAGATCAGGGCATAGTTCACTGAATCTCACAGCCAGCCAACAAGTCTATCTCCAAATGTGTGTCCTGAATCAAGCTTTCTTAATTCTCTGCAACAAATGACGTCCAAGGCTCATTTGACTGTGACCACCTGTCACCTAAAGAGAAGCAATCCTTTCAAACCTCCTGAGAACAAAGACTGTATGTACGTAGCACCTTACATTTGCACAGCAAGTTTTCCAAAATCACCCTAAAATAAACAAGCCTGTCTGTCAAAAAATTTCTAAGTATATAAACTAAGAAAAAAAAAATTTTTTTCAGGGTTATGTCCACCCTAAAAATAGACCTCCCCACTCTACCATAGTTACGGCCATGATGCTACCATGGGTTCTTAAGGACTGACCATCTACTGAAACAGAAAATATATTTGTTAGGAAAGGTCAGGTCAGCTGCTCTCTGTTACTGACTGGGCACCCTCAACAGCCAGGGTGCTCTAGGGTTCTGGGCAGAGAGCAGGCCCTCCATGCACTCACAATGTAATACCCCTTCCATGTGTACAATGAAAGTAATAATAAGCATAACCATCTATTTCTCAAAGAGATCATGAAGCAACAATTTATAAACTATTACCAAAGCAGGATATGCAGGATTGTGAGAAAACACGTAGAGTAAGGAGCAATCCAATCAAGGGTAATCTAAGATTTAGCCTGGAAAGGCTTGTAAGACATCTGCAGTCAGGGAAGAATCCCAGTGATCTATTATTCAAGGACTAGGATGTTTATAAATGTCATTGAGCTCTCCTAAATATAGTCATCCATATTCAGCCAGGACCTAAATAAGCCCAAAGAACAAATCCTGGCTAATCCCCAACAGTAATCCTCACACTGACATAAATTATTCTATATCCATCTGTGCTGACAGGAGGCCCCAGGTGCCACTGTTTAATAAAATGGCACATCCTTTTCCTAATCCACAGTAAAAGAAAGGCTGCACCACAATAATAAACGGTTGACTTGGAGAACCGAAGCTGCCTGTGACTTTGGGACACACGCGAGTGAAGAGTTAAGGGACTAAAGGATCCAAAACACCAAGGATTTTATCAAAATTCCACCCTTTCTCCTCCTGTTGTTTAAAGGGAGGGTGGAGTAGGATCTTTAAATGAATAGCAAACTGGCAACCTGGGCCAGAACTAATCCCACTGACACCTAGAAAGAAAGGATTTTTTTTTTTAATTCTTATCACTTATTTCATTAGTGTGTCCTGGGCAAATAACTCCACAACTTGCTTCAAAATGGTAGGAAGGCCCTGGGAGGATCAATTTGACCACTGTCTTCATCAAAGGGGAGAGATGCCCTGCTGTGCCTTGGTGCTGCTTTCACATTCATCGAAGCCAAACTTCAGACTCCCGGCCCAGGATCTAGGCTGCATTCAGTTCCAGCCCCGTTAAAGTGGGCACTGACACTCAGCACAGACTCCGAACAAAGGGAGCTTCCTGGCTGCTCCTGGGGCTGATGCTCAGGACCAGGGACAGAGGCGGGCACCCGGAGAGTCCTTGTTGAAGTCAGAGCAAGAATTCACGAAGGGAAAAATGAAGGGGGCGGTAATCAGAAGGGGGAATGAACCATGAGAGACTGTGGATCTGGGAAACAAACTGAGGGTTTCAGAGGGGAGGGGGGTGGGGGAATGGGATAGGCTGGTGATGGGTATTAAGGAGGGCATGTATTGCATGGTGCACTGGGTGTTATACGCAACTAATGAATCATTGAACTTTACATCAAAAACTAGGGATGTACTGTATGGTGACTAACATAACAAAAAATTGATATAAAAAATAAAGGATTAAAAAATAATCACTTTGAGTGCAAAAAAAAAGAACTCATGGAGGCAGTAACAGGTAATGATAGCAAGGTCTCTGAATTTCAAATTATAAATAAGGAGTAAACATGCTGGAGTAAAACAGGAGTAAGAATTCTTGCATTGGACTTTAAATCAACTTCCTAAGTTATAATTACTTAATCCTTTGGTGTATGGACAGTCTCTTTTTCAGAACATCTCATCTCCAAGAAAGCTTGATTTTTTAGAAATAAGAGTATGAGGGTTCTCACAAGCATCGTTTATTAAACGAAAGAAAGATGAGAAACTCTTTAAACAACAGAAATAAAAGATCCTCTGGTGTCTTACAGAAGAAACCAATCAGTCATTCACACATTGCCAGCAAATAATCATTAGAGATGTAGCATCATCTATTAATATTGTAAAGATTCGAGGGGCGTGTGGACAAGACACAAATCAGGCAGGCCCAGCTGCATATCCCTAGGAAAATCCTGTGGACTCTCATAACTTATTCTGAATAAAGTCTCCTTGGTTAGCTTTATCTGCTTAACAGAAGAATGCTAGGGGAATTTAATCAAGGTCCTTCATGCAAGTAGGAAAAAATCCTCATCTCCAGGAAATGAAAATTAATCAATAACCAAACTTAAAAGGCAGACAATAGAAGAAACTATTCAAATATAATAAAGTTAATATCTTTAAGTAATAAAGAGCTTATATAATTCAATAAGAAAAAGATAAAAACCCCAATAGGAAAAAAAAAGTAACAGATACGACAATTCTTTAAAGAAGAAACACAGTCAATAAAGCTATTTTAAGAGATAAAATTCACTAGTAATAAAATAAATGTAAATTATAATGGTAGGGTTTTAGCTACCAAACTGTTAAAAAAAAAAAAAAGCCTAGTATCAACTGTTGATGAGGGAATGAGGGAAAAGACATATCACATAAAAGCGCTGGGAATATTATGTCTCAGGAAGACAATTTTTCAATACATCTCAGAAACCTTGAAATGTGTTACCCAGAGCAATCTACACATTCAATGCAATCCTATGAAAATAACATTAACATTTTTCACAGAGTTGGAACAAACAATCCCAAAATTTGTGTGGAACCAGAAAAGACTCTGAATAGTCAGGGGAATGTTGAAAAAGAAAACCAAAGCTGGGGGCATCACAATGCCTGACTTCAAGCTATATTACAAAGCTGTGATCACCAAGACAGCATGGCACTGGCACAAAAACAGACACATAGACCAATGGAACAGAATAGAGAGCCCAGAAATGGACCCTCAACTGTAAGTCAACTAATCTTCAACAAAGTAGGAAAGAACATCCATGGAAAAAAGACAGTCTCTTCAATAAATGGTGCTGGGAAAATTGAACAGCCACATGCAGAAGAATGAAACTTGACCACTGTCTCACACCATACACAAAGATAAACTCAAAGTGTATGAAAGACCTAAATGTGAGACAGGAATCCATGAAAATCCTAGAGGAGAATACAGGCAGTAGCAACCTCTTTGACCTGGGCAACTTCTTGCAAGACATGTCTCTAAAGGCAAGGAAAACAAAAGCAAAAATGAACTTTGGGGACTTCATCAAGATAAAAGGCTTCTGCACAGCAAAGGAAGTAGTCAACAAAACTAAAAGGTAACCCACGGAATGGGAGAAGATCTTTGTAAA
The DNA here is from genome assembly GCF_002007445.2 of Ailuropoda melanoleuca. Classification (NCBI taxonomy): domain Eukaryota; kingdom Metazoa; phylum Chordata; class Mammalia; order Carnivora; family Ursidae; genus Ailuropoda; species Ailuropoda melanoleuca. The sequence goes on from NW_023200505.1 coordinate 21,360, forward strand.
TGACATAATGAGATGAAGGGCTGTATCCAAGGCCTATAAAGAACTTCTCAAACTCAACACCCAAAAAAAAACAAAGAATCCAGTCAAGAAATGGGCAGAAGACATGAACAGACATTTCTTCAAAGAAGACATACAAATGGCCAACAGACACATGAAAAAATGTCCCACATCACTAGCCATCAGGGAAATTGAAATCAAAACCACACTGAGATACCACCTTACACCAGTCAGAATGGCTAAAATTAACAAAACAGGAAGCAACAGATGTTGGTGAGGATGTGGAGAAAGGGGATCGCTCCTACATTGTTGGTGGGAATGCAAGCTGATACAGCCACTCTGGAAAATAGTGCGGAGGTTCCTCAAGATGTTAAAAATAGAGCTACCCTATGATCCAGCAATTGCACTACTGGGTATTTACCCCAAAGATACAGACGTAGTGAAGGGAAGGGGCACGTGCACCCCAGTGTTCATAGCAGCATTGTCCACAATAGCCAAACTGTGGAAGAAGCCGAAATGCCCTTCAACAGACGAACGGAGAAAGAAGATGTGGTCCATGTATACAATGGAATATTACTCAGTGTGCAGAAAGCATGAATACCCACCATTTACGTCTACGGCAATGGAACTGGAGGGTATTATGCTAAGTGAAATAAGTCAAGCAGAGAAAGACAACTATATGGTTTCATTCATATGTTGAGTATAAGAAATAGCATAGAGGATCATAGGGGAAGGGAGGGAAAACTGGGAAGAAATCAGAAAGGGAGACAAACCATGAGAGATTCTTGACTCTGGGAAACAAACTAAGGGTTGTGGAAAGGGAGGTCAATGGGGGCATGGGGTAAGTGGGTGATGGGCACTAAGGAGGGCATGGGATGCGAGGAGCACTGGGTGTTATATGCAACTGATGAATCATTGAACATTACATCTGAAGTTAATGATGTAGTGTATGTGGGCTAATTGAATTTAAATAAAAAATAAAAACGTTGAAATGCACCTAACTTAAGGTTTGGTTAACAAAATTATAATACATCCAAAAGATACATTAGTAGAAATATACCATCAGATTCTAGAAAAATTTACAATTATGTGGGAGCACTTTGCTAAGAAAAATAAAGCCAATAAAATAGCATAACTAGGATAGCATATAGTTGTTATACATCACAGTAGAAAGGAAATAGTGTGTAAAGACATATGCCAAAGTAATGACAATAAATTATGTTTTTGGTGGCTTAGAGAGGATTTTTTTCATTATTCATTTTGGTGATCAAATTTCCAAGTTTTCTCTATGTAATTTCTATATGGAACATTTTGTTCATAAATTTCTTAAATTTCACTTTAAAAAGCAGATTACTGGGGCACCTGGGTGGCTCAGTCAGTTAAGTGTCTGCCTTTGGCTCAGGTCATGATCCCAGGGTTCTGGGATTGAGCCCCACCCACATCAGGCCCCTGCTTGGTGGGGAGTCTGCTTCTCCCTCTCCCCCCTGCTCATGCTCTTTCTATCAAATAAATAAAAAGAAAGAAAGAAAGAAAGAGAAAGAGAATAAAAGAAAGAAAGGAAAGAAAAATAACAGATAATAAATAAAAAGAAAGAAAGAAAGAAAGAGAAAGAGAATAAAAGAAAGAAAGGAAAGAAAAATAACAGATCACTTACAGCCCAATAAAGAAGTGAGGAGTGGGCATAAAGAGGCATTTAAAATGAGGAAATAGGTAGGAGAAGAAGGGGAAGAAGAAAGGGGGAGTAAACAGAAGGGGGAATGAACCATGAGAGATTATGGACTCTGAGAAACAAACTGAGGGCTTCAGAGGGGA